>NC_060119.1:704795191-705098221 GCF_021461395.2 Schistocerca americana | reverse complement strand
TGCTGCGCAGCTAGCGCCATTCGACGGCCAACACCGCGGTTCCTGGTGTGTCCGCTGTGCCGTGCGTGTGATCATTGCTTGTACAGCCCTCTCGCAGTGTCCGGAGCAAGTATGGTGGGTCTGACACACCGGTGTCAATGTGTTCTTTTTTCCATTTCCAGGAGTGTAGTTTCTCACGTCATGCGGGGTCATTTATACACAAATTGTTCGCTACATTCAGGAAGCCCAACGGCTGAATCTCTGTCACATGCGAGATAAAATGCCGGTCCCTCCCTAGACTGAAAACTAGAAGCAATGCAGCCTTGACTTTACAGGGCGATGACGTTTTCACAGACCAGGCGAGCAACTGCGGCTGTCAGTCCTCCCTCATTGTCCTAATAATGGATAAGACAGATCGTTCACAATGAAAATACGAAATTAGTTGTGGTTTCTGTGCGGAATAAAGTTTTTTTTCTTTTTTTAGTCATCAGTCTTCTGATTGGTTTGATGCGGCCCCCACAAATTTGTCTCCTGTACCAACCTTTTCACCTCAGAGTATTGCAATCTCTATATTCAATCTTCCTCTACAGTTTTTGCCCTCTACTGCTTCCTCTAGTACTATGGAAGTCACTCCCTGATATCATAACAGATGTTTTATCGTCCTATCTCTTCTCAGTGTCACTGTTTTCCACACATTCCTTTCCTCTCCGATTCTGCGCAAAACCCCCTCATTCCTTACCTTATCAGTCCACCTAACTTTCAACATTCGTCTGTAGCACCACATCTCAAATGCTTCGATTCTCTTCTGTACTGGTTTTCCAACAGTCCATGTTTCACTATCATACAATGCTGTACTACGAACGTACAGCCTCAGAAATTTCTTCCTCAAATCAAGGCCTACGTTTGACACTAGAAGACTTCTCTTGGCCAGGAATGCCCTTTTTGCCAGTGCTAGTCTGCTTTTGATGTCCTCCTTGCTCTGTCCGTCATTGGTTACTTTGCTGCCTAGGTAGCAGAATTCCTTAACTTCATCTACTTCATGACCATCAATCCCGATGTTCTCGCTGTTCTCGTTTCTTCTACTTCTCATTACTTTCGTCTTTCTTCGATTTACTCTCAGTCCATATTCTGTCCATAGACTGTTCACTCCATTCAGCAGGTCATGTAATTCTTCTTCACTTTCACTCAGGATAGCAATGTCATCAGCGAATCGTATCATTGATATCCTTTTACCTTGGATTTTGATTCCACTCCTGAACCCTTCTTTTATTTCCATCATTGCTTCTTCGACGCACAGATTGAACAGTAGGGGCGAAAGACTACATCCCTGTCTTACATCCTTTTTAATCAGAGCTCTTCGATTTTAGTCGTCCTCTCTTATTATTCCCTCTTAGCTCTTGTACATATTGTATATTACCCGTCTCTCTCTCTCTCTCTCTCTCTCTCTCTCTCTCTCTCTCTCTCTCTAGAGCTTACCTCTTTTTTTCTCAGAATTTCTAACATCTTGCACCATATTACATAGTCGAACGCTTTTTCCAGGTCGAGAAATCCTATGAACGTGTCTTGATTTTTCTTTCGTCTTGCTTCCATTACCAACCGCAAGGTCAGAATTGCTTCTCTGGTGCCTGCACCTTTCCTAAAGCCAAACTGATCGTCATCTAACACACTCTCAATTTTCTTTTCGATTCTTCTGTATATTATTCTTGTAAGCAACTCGGATGCATGAGCTGTTATGCTGATTGTGCGATAATTCTCGCACTTATCAGCTCTTGCGGTCTTCGGAATTGTGTGGATGATATTTTTCCGAAGGTCAGATGGTATGTCGCCAGACTCATACATTCTACACAACGGGAATAATGGTTTTGTTGCCACTTCCGCCAATGATTTTAGGAATTCTTATGGAATATTATCTGCCCCTTCTGCCTTATTTGATCGTAAGTCCTCCAAAGATCCCTTAAACTCTGATTCTAATATAGGGCCCCCTATCTCTTCTAAATCGACTCCTATTTCTTCTTCTGTCACATTAGACAAATTAAAAACATGCGTTTGATAGTTAGATGACTCGCCATAAGTGAAAACCGTTACAGATATTCAACTGAAATACAAAATTTGTTTGCCAAGTATGTGAACGTTGTCTTCCTTTGTGGACTGGAGTTGAGTTATCCTACCAGATTGATCGGATTTTCTTGTAATTCTGATTACGAAATGCTAAGTGACGATTAGAAAATTTAATTTTTTCGACTGCAAGCGGAATTTTACCGGTAAATTACACTGATTTCTCTCATCTCTCACTAGTAAGTGATCTGCTAATCTTTCTGTATTAGCTGCTACTACAGCAGTGAGACAATGTTCCTGGCATCGGTGCGTCTCTAGCTCTATGATATTGCCCTCTTTTACTGGTGCGAATTCAGCTGTTGCCATAGGGCTACCCATCCAACAGACTGACACTGTTGACAATAGAAGAATTGTGGCTTATTAAATTACGCTAGAACCGGGTTCAGCCACTCAGCTTTTCTTTTTCACTGCGCGACGTTTCTCACGAACAGGTAGCGCAGCAGAGTATCTCAACTGGAGGGCAGTACTTCCTCGTCCTACAGTGTTGGCAGTTTGTGTAGATGGCTAATATGTGATTTTATCACAGAGATTACACAGTCAAGTGGAATGCACGCACTGGGTAGCCAGGGAAGTTAGTGAATGTGGATTGGATCGAACAAGAAAGTGAATGTTCTGAAAAGGCTGCAACCCACTCTAGGGAGTAAGTGAGTCAGAGTTCTCATCATGTGTGCACACCTGCGTTCCAACAGACACATGATCCAGCCACATGTGGAGGTCTGTGGCCTGATGGATCGATGATGGGTTGTTATGCCCAAGGTCTGGGTCCGATTCCGACATCAGGCGATACTTTTTAATAGGCACACACAAATCCTATTCATATTGTAAATTGAAGGGCCAAAGAACAGACACCACGCTTTCATAAAATCCTAGTCACTTCTGGTTCTGCAAAGTAATGAACGTAAGAGTGCATCGTGGTTCCAAATTCGCTTTAAATATGATGTCCCTTCGCCAGCGGCCAGAGGCTGGTTTCGTCTATGACAGAGGCGGAAGTGGCGGCGCATAGAAACTGATATTGCCAGTAAACTTTATTACATACGTAACTTTATTTTCTTGTAATGAACCAAACACCATGTAAGTTCGCAGGGAACTTATTTAATCTTTTATCTGATACCGATGTGTTGAATGTACTGGGATTCGAACTCAGATCGTCCCATTCGTGGTGTTTGATCCCTTCGTACGATACAGATCCATCAATTCGATGTTCGCTCAACATTTCTAATTCCTCAGTGTCTCCATGTACGGTGTGTGTCTGGGTTCGAAACCTGGTCCAGCACAAAAGCTTTCATCATGTCTTTTCAAGTTCTAGAGTTAGCACAGGTTACTGGTGGTGGAAAACAGTTTTGCTTTTTACCGTCTCTCCTTTCGTTGACAGAGATAAAGACAGATGACGATTTCGACTCCCAGTGAGACACAGAACTTTTCGTCTCATAATTTGAAGTTCAAACACTCCACTCCTAATTAACGGTGGAACAGAATTCGGTAGTTAATGTCTCTTCATGTGTAGTCAAAGACGATATGTGAGGGGATCGACTCCCAGTCACCACTGAACTCTTCGTCAGATTCCTAGTTCAGACATGCGTACGTCTCACTGCTGAAGAAAGAAACTTATATTCGTGGCTAGAAAACAACGGCGATAGGTGCTGGGCGAGAATCCCGGGAAGGCAGAAATTAGTCCCCTGTTTCGCCATTTTAATTACCACGATGGAAAGTAAAAAAGTAAAGGTACTTTTGAGAAAAGACATATTTATTCCAACGAATTTTGTCTAACGTTTCAAGAGTTTTATGATTCTGCCGGAAAAAAGTTTTTTTGGTTGCACCTGTAACCAGTTTTGCTCCCCATCAATGACTTCAGCATCGGTTGCAAGGTCATACCTGGACGATTCCTTCAATGGTCCAAACACATCAAAATCGTTTGGAGCCAAATCTGGGCTGTACGGCGGGTGTTACAGCAATTCGAATCCCAACTCCTTTACTGTTTCGGCCATCCGTTTGGCAGAATTTAGCCTGGCGTCTAAGGTGAAATATGTTCACTCCAGGCAAACTGGGTTATCTGCCCTGGGAGGCAATTTCAGGCTGTGCCAAATTCTTGTTCTTGAAGAAGCCTAGCATCCAGTGCACGCTGATCTATCGATTGTTCATTTGATTTTGAAACGGATCCCTGAAGGCTTTTGAACATTTTTGAACATATTCTAAGTTGGTTTCTGAACGAATCAAAGGTTGATTTTTGAATGTGTGCATATTGCACGTGATGCCAGGGGATTCCCTGTCGCTTATAATAACAAAAATCTTTCCACCAGACAAAAGGGGACGGGGCTATACGAGCTAAGCCGGATAAAATCGAATGGGTGAATGCCTATAGCTATTTGTTTATGCCGTTGGTTGGATGTGTGAATGATAATCATTGCTTGAAGAGATTTCGGGACTTCAGCTGGCCATCTAAAACTTCATTCCATGATATTTCAACTGGACACCTGTCAGTCATCTCCAAGTGACCCATTGAAGACTGACAAAGACTTCTTTATTGTAATTTCATTCCCCAGCCCCATATGGGCAGGGGGAGGGTTGGCAGCGGCACAATCTGCCGCTCTTCAGCCAAGTGCTACATTTAATTAAAAGATGAAAACGAGCCATATAAAAGGCGATAAAAAGGAGGACCTAAGAACATAATAAGGGGAGACAGTGGGGGTTAAAATACACATTTACACAGAGACGTTCATTGTGGGACAGTTAAAAAACTGACATAAAGATAAAAGACACAATTGGCGATTCATGTAGCATGTAAAATACACTGAAGTCACAAGCACAAGTTAAAAGTTGGCCATTGTCTTAAAACACTCCAGAACACAGACACTTTAAAACCACTGCACGAGACAAAGCACACATGACGAAGAGGAGGAACATGTTGAGGGAGGGGATGCCTGAGAGGAGGGGAAAAGAGGGGAGAGGAATGGGCAGTGGGGAGGGGAGTTTGGAGGGGGTGGGATGAAAAGAAAGAGGGATCAGGGGGGCGCACGAAGGGGCAGGGGATGGTTGGTTAGGAGATGGAGAGGGAAGGCAAGTCAGGAGGCAGCACAGAGACACAAAGGGGTACACTGGAAAGAAAGGGGGATGGAGGAGGGAGCAAAAAACCGCTTAGGGAAGGGTTGAGGACGGAAGAGGGAGCTCTGAGGAGTGGGAGGGGGAAGGTGGAATTAGAGTTGGTAGGATGGGTAGGTGCTGGAAGTTGCATTGGGAGATGTGGAGATGGAGAGAGGGCGGGACACCACAGTAAAGAAGCAGCAGTGGGCTGGGAGTAGGGAGGATAGAAGACACCAGGGTTGGGGGGGATCAAGTCTATGGATGTGTTCGAGGAAAAGGAGAAGATGTGGGAAGGGGATGAAGTTGTAGAAGATCAGTGTGGGGGATGGGCTGTGGACACAGAAGGCGAGGCAGAGTGCATGGCATTCAAGGATTTGGAGAGCCTTATAGATTCCGGGAAGGGGTGGAAATCCAGGTGATGCTGGCATAAAAAAGGAAGGGTCAGATTAAGGATCTGTAGCTGTGAAGGATGGTGGAAGGATGCAGTCCCCATGTCTGGCTGGACAGGAGTTTCAGGAGACAGAGTTTGATGTTGGCCTTCTGTTGGATCGTAAGGAGCTGGGGAGTCCAGGTGAGGTGACAGTAGAGGATTAGGCCAAGGTATTTCAGGTAGGAGTGAGGTGGATAGGACAACCACATTGGTGAGGTAAAAATCGTGAAGCCAGAAGGAGCAGGTGGTATGACCTACATTGATTGCCTGGGTCTTGGAAGGGTTGACGAGAATGAGTCACTGGTTGACCCAGGTGGTGAACTGGTCGAGGCGGGTTTGAAGGGTGCATTGGGACCATTGAAGAGTAGGATCAAGGGCTAGGAATGCGGTGTCATCAGCATATTGCAGCAGGTGAACAGACGGGGGATGCTTGGGTATATCTGCAGTATACAGGAGATAGAGGAGAGGGGAAAGGATGGAGTCTTGGGGCACGCCGGCAGTGAGATACAAAATATGGGATTTCTTACTGTGGATATTGATACAGGAGGGACTACGGAAGCGGAAGGAAGCAATGAGACGGCCGAAATTGACGGGAAGAGGGTAGGTCTGGAGTTTAAAGATGAGCACGGGATGCTGGAGACAGTCGAAGGCGTTCTAGAATCAAAGATAGCAGAGTGATAGCAGTTAAATTTGAGAGAAAGAAGATTGGTAAGGTAAAGGAGCTCGTCGTCGGCCGAGAAGGAGAACCGAAAGCCACACTGGGTAAGAGGAAGGAGATGGTGCTGGTTAAGGTGGTGATGAATACGGCAGGAGAGGATGGAGTCGAAGACCTCATTGAATACGGAAGTGGGACGATAGGAAGAGGTGTCAGGTAGGGTTTGTTGGTTTTAGGGAACAGCAGGACGCGGTAAGTCTTATACAGGTCAGGGTAAAAGCCGGTGGTGAGGAGGACGTTATACATGGTCGCAAAAACAGCCAGGAAGGAGGGGGTGGGGTACGGAGACGTTCTCCGCTCCGTCTTATACAGGGTGTTACAAAAAGGTACGGCCAAACTTTCAGGAAACATTCCTCACACACAAATAAAGAAAAGATGTTATGTGTACATGTGTCTGGAAACGCTTAATTTCCATGTTAGAGCTCATTTTAGTTTCGTCAGTATGTACTGTACTTCCTCGATTCAATGGAGCACGTTATCATGATTTAATACGGGATACTCTACCTGTGCTGCTAGAACATGTGCCTTTACAAGTACGACACAACATGTGGTTTATGCACGATGGAGCTCCTGCACATTTCAGTCGAAGTGTTCGTACACTTCTCAACAACAGATTCGGTGACCGATGGATTGGTAGAGGCGGACCAATTCCATGGCCTCCACGCTCTCCTGACCTCAACCCTCTTGACTTTCATTTATGGAGGCATTTGAAAGCTCTTGTCTGCGCAACCCCGGTACCAAATGTGGAGACTCTTCGTGCTCGTATTGTGGACGGCTGTTATACAATACGCCATTCTCCATGGCTGCATCAGCGCATCAGGGATTCCATGCGACGGAGGGTGGATGCATGTATCCTCGCTAACGGAGGACATTTGAACATTTCCTGTAACAAAGTGTTTGAGGTCACGCTGGTACGTTCTGTTGCTGTTTATTTCCATTCCATGATTAATGTGATTTGAAGAGAAGTAATAAAATGAGCTCTAACATGGAAAGTAAGCGTATCCGGACACATGTCTACATAACATATTTTCTTTCTTTGTGTGTGAGGAATGTTTCCTGAAAGTTTGGCCGTACCTTTTTGTAACACCCTGTATAGCGCGCAGGTAGTATTGCGGCGCATGCGTCAAAATCACAGCGCAGAAGCACCACACCGCCCGACGGCAGTGATCTCGATGGTAGAACTGCAAGGATCACCTGTCTTCGACGTTGTCGATCGCTGCAGTTATCGGAGTATTTTGGCGTCTTCGCCTGGAGCAAATCTCGGAGAAGACGGGATTCCACGTATTATCCAACTGATAGTCGCTGACACAGTTCATTAGATTTTCGGCGATGCGTATTTCAAAGGATCTGTGTACATCGGAGTCCGAAAAAGATGTTGATGTGGCCAAAATTAATGTTTTGTCATACTCCATTGAATGTCCGTTGGAGACACAATGTTCCGCAATTGGAGACTTGCTGGACAAACAAACACGCACAGTGTAAGAATGTTGCACAGAATATAAACGCTGCAATCGTCTTCCGCAACCCAGCAACTCTGCAATTGCGGAACATTCTGTCTCCAACGGACATTCAATGGAGTATGACAAACAATTAATTTTGGCCACAGCAACATCTTTTTCGGACTCCGTTGTACACAGATCCTTTGAAATATGCATTGCGGAAAATCTAATGAACTACGAGAGCGGCTACCAGCTGGATAATGCGCGGAATCCCGTCTTCTCCGAGATTTGCTCCAAACGAAGACGTCAGAATACTCCGATAACTGCGGCGATCGACAACGCCGAAGACAGGTGATCCTTGCAATTCTACCAGCCAGGGCACTTCCGTCGGGAGGTGTGGTGCTTCTGTCGCTGTGATTTTGACGCATGCGCCGCAATACAGCCTGCGCGCTATATAAGGCGGAGTGGAGAACGTCTTCCTCACATTCGAGGGTTGGATTCCCTCCGTTCCGAGTCGAGGAATTACACTGCCTGGGCTGCACTCAGGGTGTATCGGCGATTTGGAAGGGCCCCAGCCAGTGCTGTCGTCTTTCCGTCTGTCTGTACGCCGTCACTGCTGCCTGTTGCCCGCCGCCCGGTCCTCGCCGCCTGGAGTTCGCCACCTCCCGGTGCTCGCCGCCGCCACCGCCTGGTCGCCGCCTCCTGGTGCTCAGTGCCGTCGCCGTCGCCGCCGTCGCCGCCGCCGCCACCCCCTGGTCGACGTGTAGCTGTCTCCTGGAGCTCGCTGCTGCTGCTGCTGATACTGCTGCCTCCGCCGCCGCCGTCTCCACCAGTACGCAGCTGACGCCCGTCCTCCCCCGCCGCAGCAGCAGGGTGGGGCTGGGGCCCCGTCCCCCTCCCCGCCATCGCAGCCCAGCAGCAGCCTCCCTTCGTGGGCTCCTCCTGGACACTGTCATCGTCTGTGTCTTCGTGTTAGTCTTCATCTTCGTCTTTTGTTGTTTCAGTCTCTTCCACCCTGTCCAATCCCACCACCTCTGTGGTCTACACTTCTCCCTCTGCCTCAGCTACCACCATTACGTGGTGTGCACAGGCTAACCCTCCCGTGTCCACCCCCCTCGTGTCCATCCCTAGCCCCACTCCATTCACTCTCCCTTCCACCCCTGCAGCCACACCTACTCCCTCTACATGGCCTGATCCATTCCCTCCCCTTGCTCCTTCCCCTGCCATCCCTGCGTCTACAACCCCAGTGCTGGTTGTGGCACATAGGCCCACAGTACATGCTGCAGCTTCTCTGCCACTGACACAGCCGCCACCACAACCACCAGTGAAACTTCCCCTTTGAACAATTTATATACGACTGTGCTTAAACTGACACACAATATGTTGTTAGCGCAACGCAATCTGACTTTCAAAATTCCCTACAAAAGAATGGCCCTGACTAACATTAAACTATACCTTTCACAAATCACTTACCTCACAAAAATCTTCGCTGCTCAAGCTACTGCAATACAGCGAGCGCCACTACTGCCAGCTAAATAAAAGATTCAAACTACTGAAGGCACTAACTACTGATAGGGATAGTTAGCAAATGAAAGATATTAATAGAGAACAAACAATGTATTTACCTTGATATCATCATATATAAGTATAGCAGTTCATGACAAATTTCAAAACTCCGCCATCTCTCTCTCCACATCCACCACTGCTGGCGGCTCACCTCCAACTGCGCAACGCTACGCGCTGTTCACATCCAGCTGCCGCTGCCCAACACCACAATGGCAGACAACAATGCAAACTAGCCACAGACTGCACACAGCACAGCCAGTGATTTTCATACAGAGGTGGCGTTACCAATAAAAAAAACCTAAACAGCCTACTTAACGTTGCCAACAAGAAAATATAAACAGCCTACTTACATAGAGAAAACATAAACAGCCTACTTACATAGCCCCCATGCTCCCCACAAAAATTTGTACAAATTGGTTTGGGCAGTGCCCAATACAGATTTGAAAAAAAATTTTCATAATTACAATAACAAAGATATCAAATGCACACACTTATTGATACAACGTTGGTCAAAAGCTAAAATTTTGTCACAGTCCATAAAGACAGTCCTGATCATTCATTACGGTGAAATATAGTGTTTTTCTCAAAGTCTGAGCAGTAGAAGAAAATGCACACGGAAGTAGTGGATTTCCATGCAGTCTTGAAGAAGTACTGTTGTCCTTCCAACTGAAAGACAGTGCTGACTCTTGACATGCAGACAGGTAATGCTCCACAACAGAGCATACCCACAGCAGAGTCATTCGACGTTTTGAAGAATATTGGTAGGTAGGTCATCACAGAGCAGACCCACTGTAGTCCTGGTAGAGAGTATGGTATTGGTGGGCCACCAGAGGTGCAGACCCACTGTAGTCCTTGTAGAGATAATGGCAATGGTGGGCCATCAAAGATGCAGACCCACTGTAGTCCTTGTAGAGATAATGGTAATGGTGGGTCATCAAAGATGCAGACCCACTGTAGTCCTTAGAGAGATGTCCAGCAGCCATCTGTTGCGATTGTGCAGGTGCACATTCACCATCGAAGAGTCTTGCGGAGAACATAGCAAGTCCATAAACCACCACTTGTGCACTCACAAAGTTTTTGGAATTGTCCTTAGAACCAGCAATGCTGTTATCCAGTCCCTTGCTGAATTATTAACACACGTGCAAACACTATCAGTCCCTACTTCTCACATATTGTCCATATACTATGACCAACAGAAACGTGTGCAGTGAAATGTAACTAACAAGTTAATAATATCATGAACTGGTGACAATTACAATTTTATAACATAAGAATACAATAACAAAGGTACAAAACACATCATTAAAAACATAATAATACAGATAACGTTTGTAGTAATAGGGGCTTTACAAAAGAATAGAAATAAACATATACATCAGTGTTACAGGAATTATGACATAAGTAAATACATAAAGATCACAATAACTTTTGAAACATCACCTTCACATGTGAGCATTAAACAGAACAGAATTAATAATATCTAACATCTTTACAAAGTAAATAACATATTATTAATGCCAATTATATTCGAGGATAACAGTATTCCTCATCATAGTGAATGTAGCTTAATATTAAAAGAAGAAAAAATTCTATGAAACTACACAGAGACAGGAAGAAAACAAATACACAAGGGTACACAAACACATAGTGGGATAACACCAATAGGAAAGGACAGGGTTCGTTTTCAGTGTAACATTTGGTACTGCAGTCCAACCCAAAACTTCATATATCTTTCCTCTTAATTCATCCTTTGTTTCCACCAAAAAAATTCTATCTAAGCATGCTTTCTGTATTTATATGTTCACACATTTCTTACCTCAACATTTATTTCCAAGAAAATCCTACCTAAACCTGTTTTCTCAATGCATTTCTTCCAATTCATCGCAACTCATTCTCTTAGAGGCTACCCCCTCTTAAGCTAACTTAAATCTACTGAGCTCAGATACTAAACTAAGGGACGAGGCAATGCAGCAGCACATAACAAATTAACACAAACAGCAATGCAAAAAAAATGGAAATTTGCAAAGCAAGCTACAGTAAATCTAAATTAACAAGCAATGCAACATTACAACTAATATGAGCCAATGCGCAGTAAACAAAAAATTAAATCTGGCTTAGCAGAGTAACACAAATTAAAATTCAGTAACACGATGCCTGGCAAACAGCAGTAACTTATACCTAAACATGACATAGCTCAAGCAGAAAAAATAGTACACTAAAGATAACAATGCAGATAAGGGAAATGTATAATCACATCTTAATGTCTAAGTAATTAAAGTGGTGCACCACAAGAAGTTATTCTACCAAAAAGTTACCAATTACTTGAAAAGAAAATTATGAATGCAGTTACTAGTTCCTTCTTATTGTTCTTTCCTTTCCAAGTGCTCCTTTTTTAAAGAATGTGGATCATAAAATAATTATTTAATAGATCTGTTGACAGAAAGTGTTCACATTAGCAAATGCATTTTATTTTATAAAAGCAATGCTGCAACACAGCTGGAAACCAGATGTCAAATGAAATAAGCAACTATGAAAAGCAAAGCATAAAAATATCATTCAATAGTCATGTGGCATTTCGTAAGTCAGTAGCTCTCAATTCTCATAGAAAGACACTTGTCATTATCAGGTTTGCAGATGTAAGAATGTTTCTCATCAATTCATAAGCATTTCAGTAATTAGCACAAAGTGCGAGTAATCATATGTTTTCAAGTAACGAGGGTGTCGCATTAGCAATGAAAGGCACACCCTAATGGCTTGTTCTCCAGGTGTTTGACACAGCTGTGTGCTCACAACGCATTACAAAAATCATATGTTTTCAAGTTCGACCGTGTCGTTTTTGCGATGCTTTCTCTAAAGGAATGACAATGGCCAGGATAATGGCCTTCCTTTTTTATTTTTTTTTCTTGTGCTCGGAAAGGCATGCTCTAATGGCTTTTTCTCCAGGCGTCTGACACAGCTGGGTGCCCACGACGCATTACGTGCAGATGGTCACTTAACTTTCTTACGGAAATATTTACCGCTACAGTGACAGTCTCACATAAAAATATTTCACAGGTCAAGAATTAGCGTTGCAAATCTGTAGAAACAAAATCCTATGAATATAACAGTGTCCAAAAAATGTTCAGTGGCATTGTGATACATTCACACATGTACACACATTTCATAATTCTAAAGTATGATTCTTGGTTTCCAACATCCTTTTCCATAAGTCAGAGTCCCTAATCACTATTCATTACTCCTTACCTTATTACACATATACGTATCCATCGACACTCGTCAATATTTCGTCATTATAAATATGAAGCATAATCAAATAACTCATATAGCCTCAGCCTATTAATCATAAACATACCTCAGCAGCATAATACACATCGTCGTCGTAAAAATAACATCATTAACACCTTGGTCAAATCTCAAAATCGTCGTAACTTCCTCCAATAATTAAAAAAATTCTCTGCTCATGTCAAAAGTGTCATCTGCCTCAAACGTACTTTAAAAATCATGAATCCATACCAAATACATCATTCAAAGCTCTCATAGTATCACAATGATTCCGAAAAATATGAGCATTTCTCAAAGTACAGACAAAATACAATTTCGTAAGCGTGAAGTTATCCAACTGTGTAATTACGTAAACATCTGTCACTGATATAGTAAAATAAATGTTTGTCTCTCTCAGTTACATGATCAGATAGCTGTGTAATTTGTGTTGGAGAAATATGGTACCGATGTGTAAAGTTGTATAAGCAAATACCATATTAGCTAGGGTTCCTTGTGGTTGCCACACACATGGTACACAAAGTAAGCGTGTACCCCCCTGAGGATTAATGTAATTATACCCTCAGGTGTTACAGATTACACCAATGGAATGAAATATATCACGGAAAACTTTCTTTGTAATTCAAAAATCTTTAAAAATAAATGTTTTAAGTACAAAATTAATCACTGAAATGCGTGTCCTGTAGCGCTAAATGTGCATCTTGTTGTAAGATAATCTCTGTGGAAGTGTCGTAGTTATTTTCCTCCGAAAGCTAAGTTCTGCAGAAGTCAATGTACTTACCTCATGATAAACAAAAATGAAATGCTTTGCGTATAGATATCGTAGTTATTATGCTTATTGGCGTGATGAAGAAAGTACTGTACAGTAACGTATTGTTATGCCACGAAAAAGGCTGTCTCATTGTTGCTATACCACAAAAGTTACTACTAAAACATATTTTACTTTGCAGAAGAATTCAGAAAACTGTGCAGATATAAAACAGAAACACCGCAAAATCAGCATTGTAAATTGTCACTCATTAGTAGCGTCGTGATAAAATCGTGTAGCTGTCACATAAACTAACTATTGTCTCATCTGGTATCTCACAGAAAGTACTTTAAATCCGGAATGTATTTTCAAGTAAACCAAAATGTTGCATTAAAATCTCATTAGCAGTACTGGTAAATGTTCTAATCGTGCAACTAACAAGCAAGAATGTACACACACAATTACACTGTGTCGCCTGTTCGCAATAACAATGCATTCGTAATTTCTGTTTAAATAATTTCTCTTGGTTCTTGGCTGGATATTTAACTTCAAACATTGTTGCATGGTAACAGTTTCTAAAGCATACTAGTAACGTGAAGTGAAACGTTTTATGGCAAAGACAAAGTTAAAAGGCAGATTATCTGTCAGTTAATGGTTTTACATGAGAAATGTGGTGTAAACCTTTACTCTTCCTAGTACGCAGAGTTTCAACTTCAACGCAATTATCATGTGGTATACGTCGGATTCTGTAAGGTCCATTGTAAACTAGAAAGAATTTGTGACTCAAGTGTTTCTTCTTATGTGACAATGAATGAGCTTTAATGAGAACTTTCTGACCAATATACAATTTCTTTGATTTGCTTTACCGTGTAGTTTTCTCCTTTTGTTTGCTGCAGATTTTATATTTTTAAGAGCCAAATCAATTATGTCTTTGTGTCGAAGTTTACGTGTATTTGGGAAAGGTACAAGCTCTCTGATTCTGTTCGGTGGTTCTTCATTCTTTAGTACAAGAGTAGGTGGTAAAGCAGTGGAATCATGAGGCATTTCATTCAGCACATTTTGAAATAATTGTAGATATCTGTCCCAATGCTGATGCTTTCTGTGACAATAAAGTCTGCAAAGCTTATTGATTTCTTTCATAATCCGTTCAGACGGGTTGCAATGTGGTGAGTACAATGAAATAAAAACAGGTTTGATTTTATGATTCCGAAGCGTCCGTGACCAAACTGCAGATCTAAATTGCGGTCCGTTATCTGAAATGACTTTAGCAACGTGGCCAACTTCACGTAAGAAATTTTTAACAAAGGCGTTGGAGACAGATCGTCCAGTGGCTTTACGTAACGGAGTGAAAGAAACAAATTTTGAAGTAAGTTCAACAGCGACTAGAACGTACGAAAATCCATTGGATGTTCTGACAAGCGGTCCCAAGAGATCAACAGCAGCAAATTCTTTTAATTTAGAAGGAATAATAGGAAACAACGGAGCACGATGTGAGACAGTAGATGGTTTCGCCTTTTGACAAAGTTTACAAATAGACAAGACTCTTCGAATTCTCTTTTCCATATTGTTAAAATAACAAGTCGTTCGAAGAATATAATAACATTTTCGTGGGCCAAAATGTGCGTAGCTGAAATGAATGTACCAAATGAGCTTATTAACAAAATCGTCTGGAATGCAAAGTACCCATAGCTTGTCATCAACAGTGCAGCGTTTGAAGAGTATATTGTTTCTAACCAGGTAATAATGCCGAATCTGAGTGTGTGTCTTTTCATGCCATTTACTTTTGATGTCTCTCCAAATCGGATCTTTATCTTGTTCATGAGCAATGTCTTTTAAAGATGTGGTGATGAAGTTTTCAAAGGCGACTTTCTGAATGTAAAGAATACTGAAATTTTTCTCGAGGTTGCCTTCTTTGTTACTTTTCTCAAGCCCAGCCGGTGCGCGTGACAGTGCGTCCGCAACAATGTTCTCCTTGCCGGGAATGTAGACTATTGTGAAGCGGAATTCTTGCAGAAACAATGCCCAACGTTTTAACCTGTCATGATTTAATTTTGAAGACATAAGAAATTGTAATGCACGATGATCACTGTATACTTTTACGTGCTTACCAGAAAGAAAGAAACGGAATTTGTTAAATGCCCAAACGATAGCTAAAGCTTCTAATTCAGTAACGGAATAATTTTTTTCAGATTTTGTTAGCACTCGGCTAGCAAAAGCAATGGTTTTCTGAACGGTAGTGTCATTTTCTATGGCTTCTTGAAATAAATAGGCACCAAGACCGACTTTAGAAGAATCCGTGCTAAGGCAGAAATCTTGTGACAGATCAGGATGAGCTAGTATTGGCGCGTGAAGTAACGCTTCTTTCAAAGAATTGAATTCCAACTGTGCTTGTTCGTCCCAGTTCCAAATAGTATTTTTTCCAGTGAGAGAACAAAGTTTTGGTGTAACTAGAATTTGCATATTCAGAAAACGACGGTAAAAATTTACGAGACCTAGAAAACTGCGGACTTGTCTTTTTGTAGATGGAACTGGAATGGCTCTGATTGCTTCTAACTTTTCAGGATCCGGCTGAATGCCTTCAGAAGAAATAATATGTCCCAAAAACCTCACCTTTGACCTACCGAATTCAGACTTTTCCAAGTTAACTGTAATTCCAGATTCTGCAAAAATATGTAACACGCTGTTGAGGACGCGATTGTGTTGTTCCCATGAGGCTTCTGCTATCAGAATATCGTCTACATATAATGTGATGTGACGTTTTAAGAATTCAGGTAATATGGAATTTAGCCCACGAATGAATGCTGCTGAAGAAATGTTCAAACCAAAAGGAAGTTTCCGAAACTGATAACAAACGCCGAAACAAAGGAAAGCTGTGTATTTTCTACATTCTGGATGAAGTTCGATCTGATAAAAGCTGGATCTGAGATCAATGGAAGACAACACTTTTACACCATTAAAATTTTGAAGAAGTTCTTCCATCGTCTGCGGCCTGTCTGTTTCAGGAATAATGATAGTATTGATTTGTCTCGAATCTAAGACAAGCCTGATCGATCCATTTTTCTTCTCAACAACATGTAACGGATTGTTGTATGAGCTTACTGCAGGCTCAATAATGCCCTCGTCAAGCATAGATTGTATTTCTGTTCTAACACGGTCCCTATAATGCGCCGGAATTACGTATGGTCTAACACAAAATTTAGTATGCTCACGAACACGAAATTGGTATTGAAATCCCCTGATTGTTCCTGTTTTGTGAGTAAAAACTGTGGAATGTGCTTGTAAAATCTCAAAAAGGTCCTGCCTATCAGTGTCATTACAATTCTCAATTGTTTGAATTTTATTCTGAATTAACTCATTAATTTCAAATATGCCGTCGATGTCATCCCTGTCAGTACTTGCAGAGTGATTGTTAGTGTCTAGTTCCGTAGAAAATTCCGAACTGTTATCTAACAGAAGGTAAAGCCGATTAATTTCCTCATCATGGTTTGAGAGCCAGTCTTCAAATTTCAAAGCTATTGACTTACCTTCTTTCTCTAAACTTATTTCAGCATCGTGAAAGCTTAAGATTGCTTTGTATTCATTCAAAAAGTCTACTCCCAGTATAATTTCCGTCGACAATAATGGAACAATAAGGAAGTTCGTAGAGAAGCTTTGGCTTTGACAAAAGAATTCTAAGTTGGTTTGTTGGCGTACATCTACACTTTTTCCAAAGATTGCACCTTGTAATTTAATCTTACGTAACGGAAGTGTGGGGCAATCGTTCGATTTGTTGCATTTGCTAAAGGCTGTTTCACTGATTACTGAAATGGGACTGCCAGAGTCAAGTACTGCCGTAAATTTTACGTCATTTACTGTAATGTGAATCACAGGATATGCAATGTTGTTATGTTTTACGTCGTGTTCTTGGAGTAAGATGTCCCTAATGTCTTCCATTTTTACGTAATTACTAGCTACGGCAGCTGCGTCGTTAGTTTCATACGTGCGTTTTGTGGCTGCCTGCGGTATGAGTCATTGCCTATTGTCTCTTTGTTGGCGCGCGTCGTTATTGGGATTTGGAGACCTAACTTCTACAAATTCACCGTGACGAGAGGGCCCTGCTCTGTTTGAATCCCGCCAGTTCTGATGCAATTCAGGTCTGTCGTTACGATCATATCGTCTGTCGTCATGTCGGTAGATTCCATAGTTTCTTTCTTGTCGGTCACATGGTGGAGAATTTCTCCTTGAATCGTAACTGCGCGCTGATCCGTTGCGTCTAAAGTTATTCTGTCTCCCTTGATAGTATTTATTTTGGTTCCCATATTGTCTGTTTCTCTTATTGTCTCTGTGATAGTCATTACCACGGAGAGGTGATCTTTCCCTGTAGTTATTACTACTCTGCCAACGGTTGTCATACGGGTGGTGTCTGTTTTGGTCACGATTTGTGTTGTGAGAATAGTCTTGTCGTGTCAAGTTATTACTTCTTTCATCGCGGAATTGCGACGGATGTGACCTGTAATTGTTGTGTTCCTGCTTTCGCGTTCCGCGATTGTCAGTGTCAATTTCTAATTCTTGTAAAAGTCCCTGAAATGCTTCAATGTCGTCTTTGCAACGTCCTGCCAAAATGTTCAGGCAGTTTGATTAAGCAAATGCGGATGAGTTCTGAGGGGCTGTATGGGTTTGTCAGGTACTGATTCTTGTGCAACATATCTTCAAAATATTTCACAAGACTGGAAAATTCAGACTGTTCAAAGTGTTTCATCATCATGATGCTATGTTTTACACGGTCTTGTGTGGCTTGAGACCAATATGCTGAGAGGAAGGCATGGTAAAATTCTCCCTCACTGTGGCAATCGTGAATGACCGATCGCATTCTTACAGCTGGTTCATTCTCTAAATAGCCACACATGAATTCTAATCTGTGTTCTAACGACCAGTTGGGAGGAAAACAATGAGAGAATTGATGGAGCCATGCTTGTGGATGAATGTCGTTGCCAGAATTCTTAAATGTTTTGAATTTACGTGTAGTAATGAACAGCTTATAGTCAAAATCATCATGTCGGCAAGTCGCATGTCGGTCATTGTTAGGTCGTGTCGGCCGTTCCATCTCACAATTCGGTGCACATTGCCAATTTCTTTCATAACTTCCGAAATGCCCTGTGTTATTATTTTGTGGCTGTTCCGTATTTCTGTGTCCCTCTTCCCGTATTGGGGCGCGAGTATCCTCTGAAATACGTAATTCTTGTACTACTTGTGCCAACTGATCTTGCACTTCCCGGATTTCTCTTTTGTACTGTGTATTGATTTGATTTTGATTTTGTTTGAATTTTCTAATTTCTACATACTCTTCAGTGTCAGTGAAGGCTACAGGTGTTGTGTTATTCAGATCATCATCTACCTTTGTAGATAAGTTAGTGAACTGATCTGAAAGTTCTGCTACTTTATCCGATAGTGAAATTATTTCCTCTGTATGTTTTTCTGAACCAAGTTTCAGAGTATCTACTGTGTCCTTTAAGTTTTCCTGAGTTTTTGCAAGTTGCGTAACCGAATCGGTAGATGCAACTGAGTCAATTTTAGCTTGCAAGGTGTTGTGATTTTCATGAACAATAGTTTGCAGTTCTTTTATGGCTGCTTCATGATTCTGTAATGCATTTTCATGACGCGAAAAAATAGGTTGGAAATGCTCACAAATTTGTGTTTTTACGTCATTACAGACTTTTTGACATTTCGATTCAATGTGATGTAACTCAGTAGTTAAATCCTCACGTGTTTGTTCAAGAGTTTGCTCCAATGAGTCTAACTTTTGAAGATTCTGTTCCATTGTGTCTAACTTTTTAAGATTCTGCTGTGTTTGTCTCTGATTTTGTTCCATTGTGTGTAACTGTTGCTGTGTTTGTTTCTGATTTTGTTCAAGCGTTGTGTCTAACTTTTGTAGCCTTTGTCCCATTTGTTGCATTAACTGTAATAACAATGCACTGGTGTCTGAAACATGTTCCTCAGTGCTTTTCGGCAGTGAATTTGCACCGGCAACATTCACATTTTGACAAGCGGAAAATGTGTCTTGACTCATTTGAGAAAACGGTGAGGACGCAAAACCTGAATCTACAGTGTTTGCAAAACTGTGTCCTATCATTTCGGATTCCTGAGGCAAGCTGTTGCCGACCGATCGATCGATAATGCTTCCCTCTTCACTAATTGTTTCACTGTCCACGCCATTGTTTGCCGCCCGCACAATTTCCCTATGCACAAGTATCAAATTACTACTTTGAACATCAGTTAATTCATTACTCGGTGGCGCTAACACACTGCTTTCATTTTCACTGTCATTTCTCAGTTTACTTTGGAGCCTAGTATTACGTGTTTCACACGCCATTATTGTCACAGTATTTCACACGACAACACAGAAAAACACAATTTGAAGATCAAAAATAAGAGAACACATTAACATAGCACTGAAAATAATATCTAGTTAATTGCAGCTGCGAAATACTTGGTGCAAATCTACATGCATGCCACAACTGTTTTACTGTACAACAATGAAAGACTGCAACTACAAAGGAGATTCTCTCTACAGTTATGCGCTAGTAATAAACAAAATCTACACTAATTACACAAACTACAAGAAAAATCAGAAGATTCCAGTAAGGTATCCTGGCAGGGTCGACATATGAAACTTCCCCTTTGAACAATTTATATACGACTGTGCTTAAACTGACACACAATATTTTGTTAGCGCAACGCAATCTGTCTTTCAAAATTCCCTACAAAAGAATGGCCCTGACTAACATTAAACTATACCTTTCACAAATCACTTACCTCACAAAAATCTTCGCTGCTCAAGCTACTGCAATACAGCGAGCGCCACTACTGCCAGCTAAATAAAAGATTCAAACTACTGAAGGCACTAACTACTGATAGGGATAGTTAGCAAATGAAAGATATTAATAGAGAACAAACAATGTATTTACCTTGATATCATCATATATAAGTATAGCAGTTCATGACAAATTTCAAAACTCCGCCATCTCTCTCTCCACATCCACCACTGCTGGCGGCTCACCTCCAACTGCGCAACGCTACGCGCTGTTCACATCCAGCTGCCGCTGCCCAACACTACAATGGCAGACAACAATGCAAACTAGCCACAGACTGCACACAGCACAGCCAGTGATTTTCATACAGAGGTGGCGTTACCAATAAAAAAACCTAAACAGCCTACTTAACGTTGCCAACAAGAAAATATAAACAGCCTACTTACATAGAGAAAACATAAACAGCCTACTTACACCAGCTACAGCAACAGTGTCTTCCACCCCTCCTCCCCCCTGCTACCTGCCTGTAGCTCTCGTCCCCCAATCCGCCTGCCACCATGCTCCCAAGAAACACCCGAACACCACCCCCACCCAATCCACAAGCTCTAATAAAACCCTTGCTCCCCCCTCCCTCTCCCCCACCTGGAGATCTCATAGATCTCACCCCTCCCCCTCCAGCTTCTTCTACCAATTCTTCTCCACCTATCCACACTGACATCCTCTCCCACCCCGACACCCACCTCCTGGAAGCCCGCAACCACACTCTCCTACTCCGCAAGTATATCCTGCCCCCATCTCCCTCCTTGTCTCGTGAAGTGACTCCATCCTCATCAAATCCACCAGCCCCACCCTCCACACTGATATCCTTGAACGTATCCCAATTATCCACTTCGGTCCCAAGACCACCCTCACTTCTGCCCAGCCCACTTCCTCCTCCCACCAGTCCCAACTTCCTCGCTGCCCGCTGACTCTCACCACTGTGATCACTCAGCTTAGTCCAACGATCACGGAGGAGGAGGTGTTGGCGGAGCTTAAGGCACACCCATACGTGGACGTGCATGCCGTCCACTGGATATACGAGGGCCATTCAGAAAGTAACCTCCAGTTGATTTAAAAAAATACACCAAGTTAAATAAAAATATTTTAATATATACATCTTACAACTACATCTTTGCACTATTTTTCAACATAGTCTCCATAGCGATTGAGGCACTTATCGTATATCTTCACAAGCTTTGAAATTCCTTCTGCATAAAAATCAGCCGCTTGTGCCTGGAGCCAGCCTGTGACCGCATCTTTGAGCTCTTCGTCGTCATCAAACCGCTGTGACCCGAGCCATTTCTTCAAATGCATGAAGAGGTGATAATCACTTGGCGCCAGGTCTGGGCTGTAAGGTGGATGGTTGATAACGTCCCACTTGAAGGACTCAAGAAGGGCCATTGTTCTGTGAGCAGAGTGAGGACGGGCGTTATCGTGCAAAAAAACGATACTGGAAGTCAGCATACTACGGCGTTTGTTCTGTATAGCCCGTCGTAACTTTTTTATTGTTTCACAGTACACGTCTTGATTAATGGTCGTACCACGTTCCATGAATTCAACCAACAACACCCCTTTGGCATCCCAAAACACCGTTGCCATCAGTTTTCTGGCAGAAAAATCTTGCGAGGCTTTTCTTGGTTTGGTAGGCGAATTTGAATGTGCCCACATCTTTGATTGTTCTTTTGTCTCAGGGTTCACGTACTTAATCCAGGTTTCGTCACCGGTCACGATTCTGTTTAACAATGGTTCTCCTTCGTCCTCATAACGTGACAGAAAGTCTAATGCAGAGGCCATTCTTTGAGTTTTGTGGTGGTCGGTAAGAATTTTGGGCACCCATCGTGCACAGAACTTACGGTAACCTAATCTTGCTGTCACTATCTCGTACAAGAGAGTCTTAGAAATCTGTGGAAAACCAGTAAACAACTCCGACATTGAGAAACGTCGATTTTCACGAACTTTTGCATCAACTGTCTGAACGAGTTCGTCAGTCATCAATGATGGTCTACCACTCCTCTCTTCATCATGAACGTTTTCTCGTCCACTTTTAAATAAACGTACCCATTCACGGACAACTGCTTCACTCATAACTCTTGGTCTGTACACGGCACAAAGCTCACGATGAATGGCTGCTGCAGAATAACCTTTGGCTGTAAAAAACCTTATGACAGCACGCACTTCACATTTGGCGGGGTTTTCTATTGCAGCACACATTTCAAACTGCCACAAAAACTAAACTAGCGCAGGTACGACGTTCACTCGACCACGGCTTGATGCCGACTGACCTGTTGAGTGCGTGAACGCACAGATGGCGTCGCTACTCCCCCCACAACCCGCACTGTGACCAATCGGAGGTTACTTTCTGAACCGCCCTCGTACAATCCTGCTGGCCCCACCCGCCTTATGCGGGTGTTCTCTGAGCACACTCCGTCTATAGACTTTCTCCTAAAGGAGGGTGCCCTTCTATTTCATCACTGCTACAAAGTTGTCCCCTCCCATTCCCCTCCTCAATCCATTTGCTGCCAAAGGTGTTTGTGCTACAATGCACACCTAACATCTGAGTGCCATGAGGCACCAGTCTGCCCACACTGTAAACAGGTGCACTTCCTCTGGCAGTGTCCCAACCTCCAGTACCCTCCTTCCTGTAACACCTGCAACCTTCCTCACCCCACCTACTCTCAGAAGTGCAAAGCCTGACCCCACCCTCCACTCCTGAACTCAGCATCCCCATCAGCCCTCTGGATGCCCCCGCCCCTCCTGGCTACTCCTTTTGCCCCCCCCCCTTCCCACTGCCAAGGACATCATCAGGTTCATTACTATCATCCTCCAAAACGTCCATCCTTTGCAGTGTCCCCCACACCCTCCAGCAGATATCCCTCGCTACCTGCTTCGTTTTCAACCTAAATACCTACGCTACCTACTCCCATAACCAAGCCCACTACACCTTCTCCCATCTCAACACCCTCATCTAAGTTCCCATCATGGTGTGGCAGCACCGTATCTTGTTCAACAACATCTGCTCCCATCCCGTTAACAAGAACCTCCTCATGCATACCAACACAACCCACCATGTGGATGCCTTCCTCCTGAATGAAACCTTTCTCTAGACCCAGCATCCCATCCACACAACGCCCTGACTCCTCCCACTGCTCCAATAATCCCCTCCCGATAGTGCGTGGTGGTGTAGCCATTGGCCACCACCGCCAGGTCCCTGTTCGACTCCAACCCCTCCTTCCTGACCCCACGGAACACTTGGTCCTCAGTCTCTTCTTCCCTGGCCTTATCATTACCTGCGCCGCCATCTATGTCTGCCCTCTGCCCCTATTCCCTTTGACTTTCTTTCCCACATCGACCATACCTTCTCCTCCTACGTGACCGCCACTGACCGCAGCATCCATAGTCGTTCTGCTGCCCAGCTATGGCGGTGGCATCGGTTCCTGTCCACCCTCCAAAGTGACCTTGTTCCCATTCCCTAACACACCCACCCCAAATCCAATACCACTCCCGATGTCGTCCTGGCCTCCCCTAACCCCCTTAGCTGCGTAGCGGTGGGTGTCCTCGACCCTATTGGCAGTGACCATCTCCCTGTCCTCCTCACTGTATCAAATGGTCGTCGCCCCCATCTTGACCCCCGCATCAACCATCCCCCGAAATATGTCCATGACTATTCCTGTGCCAACTGGAATGCCTACCAGGATACCCTCACCACCTAGATTGATAGCCATACCCTGGCCTACCACCACCCTGATGACATTACCCATGCCACCTCCTTTCTCCAGCAGACCTTGTCTGAGGCTGTGGAGGCTCACATCCCTATCGTCGCCATCCACCCGCACCGTCCCACTTTATCCCCACAGGCCATCCTCCTCCTCCGTGAATCCCGCCGTCTATACCATGCCTTCCTTCACACATGTGACCGGGACACACTACGACGCAACCGGCAGCTCCAATGACATGTCCGAAACTTGCTCACGGCCAAGAAACGCTGGGACTGGCGACAGACATGCACTCGTCTTAATGCTACCCTACCTATCAACTCGTCTAAGTACTGGTCAGCCTTCCACCACCTTATCGGATCTAACCCTCCCCCCCCCTACTACCCTCCCTCTCCTCCTCTCCTTCATGATGACCACCCTTTTCCTGATAACCTTAGTAAGGACAACCATTTTGCTTCTTACCTCTCCAATATCTTTACCCTCCCTGATGATCCCCAGTTCGATTACTCCCTCTTTCCTGATGTCTGTGATCAAACTGACACCTCTCCCCCTCCACTCCCTCCTGGCTTTCAGTACTTGGACAACATTACACACACCGAACTCAATGCCCCGATCACTACTCAAGATATCATATCTGCACGGAACACAACACCACTCCCGATCACGACTGTATTACCTATAATCACCTCCGTAAAGCTACTGCCTCCTTCCTCTCCACCCTGGCCAGACTTGCCAGACTCTGTAATATAGTCTTGTCCACCGGCTTCTGCATCGACCTGTGTGAAAAACCTCCAAGATCATAATGTTGCTCAAACCCAACAAACAGTCATCTGCTGTATCTTCCTACCGTCCCATCGGCCTTACCTCGGTCTTCAGCAAGGTCCTGGAATCCATCCTCACCTGACGCATCCACCAGCATCTCCACCAGCACTGCCTGCTTGCCGCTACCCAATGTGGCTTTTAGCCGTCCTTCTCTGCTGATGACCTTCTCCTTCACCTCACTCAACTCCTCTCCGAACAAATCAACTCCTGTCACTCCACCATCTTCCTCTCCCTCGACCTTGAAAGTGCCTACGACCTTGTATGGCATTCCGGTCTCCTCTTCAAGCTCCAAACCTTTGCCCTTCCTATTAACTACATCTGTCTGATAGCCTCCTTTCTTTCGCACTGTCCTTCCTATGTCACCATCATTAACACGGATTCCTACACCATCTACCCCTCCAATGGTGTGCCCCAAGGTTCCGTCCTCTACCCTCTTCTCTACCTTCTTTACATGGCAGATATGCCACCACCTTCACCCCCCCTCCCCTTACTCCTTCTCCAGTACGCAGATGACACCACCTTCCTTACCCTCGCCCTCACCCTGCAACGCTACCATCACCTTCTCCAATCCCATCTTGACCGGTTCACCACTTGGTGTAACCAGTAGCTGCTCAAGGTCAATCCTTCCAACACCCAGATGATCATTGTAGGCAAAACCACCCCTTCCTTCCGTCTCCTCGATTTCTATCCTACTATCTATGGCCATCCTATCAACCTCACCCCCACTCTCAAATACCTTGACATCACCCTTGACCGTCGCCTCTCCTGGCCGCCCCGCATCCGGACGATCCAAGCCAAGGCACACTCCCGACTCTGCCTCCTCAAGCTCCTACTGGCCGCACATGGAGTCTGAACCCCTCCACCATCCTCCACACCTATAAATCCCTCATCCGCCCTATCCTCTGTTATGCCCATCCTGCCTGGATCGCCGGCCCCCCTACATTCTACAAATCCCCTCAAATCCTGGTACGCCATGCGCTCTGCCTCGCCTATCGCATCTACCCCCCCTCCCCCACGTGGATTCTCTATGACTTTATTCCATTCCCACACCTCCTCCTTTTCCTCAAACGGATACAGATCCCTTATACCTCCCGCAAACTTGATCCCCCTCACCCGCTTGTCTCACCCAGCCTTTCCCACTGTCTGCTGCTGTGCCTGTACTACCACATCCCACCTGCTCTCCGTCTGTCCACACTCCATACCCTTGTCCAAGATGGCTTCCTCCAACTCCCCCTTCCTGATGATGCCCTCATCCCCTCCATCTACCCCTCCTACCAACTTTGGTCCTCCCCTTCCTCCCCCTGTGTTTTTCCTCCAGGGCACCCTCTTTCCCTTCTCTCCCTCCTCACTTCCTCCCTTCCCCCCACTCACCTCACTGGGCTTCCACACACACCCCTCCCCTCTCCCCTCTTCCTCCCTTCTTCTCTCCCACTGGTATCAACCCCCTCCTCCTCTCCCTCCTACCCTCACCTCTTCCCTCTGGTAGGCCCCCGGCTTTTTTGCGTGAACTGTGCGTCTTCATGCGCCGGAGATCGTCGCCGCAGTGCTCGTGTTTGTCGTCCCGCCGGTGCATCAGTGTCTCTCCGTCCCAGGTCCTCTGTTCACGTGTGACATTCTGTATTCTCCGTTGTGTGCAGTGTTGAACTTTTTTTTGTGTCCGAGCAGTATGTCGGTGAACGACTTCGCTTATTTTTACTATGTTTGTCTCCCGTTTTTGTCCTCCATGTACGTTTGTTTTTCTGTATTCCTGTTATACTGTGTGTCTTTCCTATGGCCGAAGAGCGGCGTTAATAGGCCGCTACCGGCCTACCTTTTTTACAAGGTATCAAAATGACAATAAAAGGAAAAAAAACGTCTTCGTCGTGCGCTACTTTTTTAAGTGCGCTACTTTTTTACGGTTTTTATCTCCTTTTTGTCTATTGTCTTCCATAATGTCCCCCCTTTTTTATATCTATGTACACCATGTTTTCTCCTTTATGTTATTTTTAAATGTCTACTATTGTATGTTTTATGTCTTTCTGCTGGAGAGCAGCGCATATGCCAGCCCGCCCCGATGGGGAATTGAAATACAATAAAGAAAGAAAAAAAAAGTCTTCGTCAGTCTTCGATGGCTTACTTGAAGATGATTGGCAAGTGTCCAGTTGAAATATCGTGGAATGAAGTTTACGACGACCGTGTGCAATCACGAAATCTCTTCGAATATTTAGTTTGCCCATAAAATTTTAAATTTTACAGATAAGCATTGTTATAATTACTAACGAAATCCATAGATTCAGACTACCAGTGTTTAAATAAAGGACTAAAAGCAATAACAGGTAAGAAAGATTGCATATTATCTTCCCGGTGTGTCCAAGAAAATGAAATTTTGATGGAAGATTTTTGCCAGATCGCTACACTACTCTGGGCCAGTTGTACAGTCCCCGGTTAGCAGCCACTTACATCTCTTCTCGGAATAGCGCGGAAAACGCGTTGTCGAACGCGTAATAATGCGTAACCGAAGAACAAACGCGGGATAACTAAACTGGTGATTCTGGCAGTGTTAGTGAAGTTACCAGGAGAATAAGTTTTGACAATGGCAGGAACGGTTACAGAATTAGTAACGACAAGATTGTTTGTTAGAACGAGGAAGGAGAAAAAACGGGAGCAGCACAATAAATTATATGGAAAAATATGACGATTCCAAATTTACATGAAAATTTCGTACTGCTACTACTTTTCGAACTCATACTTGAGAAGTTGTAAATGTAAAACTATTTCCTAACATAAACCTTTTTGCTTGTAGTGGGCCTAACAGGCATTTGATATTGGTACTTCGTGAATTATATATTCTGTCATGTTATTTATGTAAATGAGGTAGATAAAAATGACCATTTGTGCCAAAACAGTAGTGAGCAACAATTGCTGCAATATTAGGAAAGTCTATTTCGTTTTATCTAGCAGACAGTGGCAAAATAGACGTAATCAAATCGAGAAACCACACCAGTCTTGGTTACTACTCTTATTAACAGCTTTTCAGTATTAGACAACGACATTTTGATTTTTCATGTAGAAAAACGTTTCTCGAACTTTGATGAGGTAATAGATTCTTTCGCAGAAAGGAAAGCACACCGTGTAAAACTGTAGCAAGACTAGAGAGAAAAAAGTGCTGGGACCTAAGGATTGAAGAAATATGTACTGTCTTGCTTCTCTCGTGTCTTTACTGCTTTTATGTTTCCTATAATTAATTTTATGTCACACAGAAGAGAAAGAAATTAACTACTAACCAATAAAGAGTGCAAGTTTTCTGAAGATTTCTTATTCTTCCGGTCACAAATAATGCCGACCAGTATTAATTGTGAGTTTCTTTAAGCGGGGCAAGATGTCAAATCGGCCGACTGAAAGCAGGAGAGGCACCACAGGACATTTTAATTTCCACTGTTCTGAATATAGGTTTTATGGTTTCCATTACAAAATATACATGTTTAAATTCACAGAGCGAAATGCAGTGATGCGCGGAGGAAGAATACTGTGTGAAAAGGCGAGGCATTGCACTCTGGCAAACTTAAGACTAAATAGCATGTCTTACATTTCCAAACTCTTTAGAAAGATGTGTACTACAAACAGGACACATAATTGAAAAATTGATTTCTTAAAAAGTTGTGACTCCTATCTCAAACGCTCGAGGGGGGAAGGCGGGATGGGTGCGGCACTATCAAGTTTTTGGCCCGGTTCTTACTAGCGATTCGGCCCACTGTGATTCGTCCGTATTCCACCACCATACCCTCAACAACTTCCAAATCGTCGTCGGTTGTTGACGTCCATGGCCTGCCTGATCTTTCCTTGTCACTTAGAGAAGTTCTTCCTTGTCTGAAGCGGTCTGTGCATTCGTAGATCTTGCTTCGCGGTAAACAGCTGTCACTATACTGCACTTGCATTTGACGAATAATTTTCGCAGGTTTAACATCTTCCGCGAACAAAAAACGAATCACTGCCTCATTTCCTCCTTGGTGCAGATCGACAATGAGGCTGCCGTATTTCACGGTCTACTACAATACAAGGATTATTGCGGGAATAAGATTGTCACGCTGTATAGAACTGTTACAGACGACAATACCTCATCCGTGGATACTAGCGGTGTTACCAAGCCCTGTGGCGAGAAATTACAGAAATCCTTTACTTTTTGACTTCCTCTCATAATTATAAGTTCTTGTTGGAAAAGACGCAGGAATATTATCTCCCACATTATGTTTTCACCTGTCTCCCATTTTTGGTTCAAATGGCTCTGAGCACTATGGGACTTAACATCTATGGTCATCAGTCCCCTAGAACTTAGAACTACTTAAACCTAACTAACCTAAGGACATCACACAACAGTCCCATTTTTCATTGGAAGTCGCAACAGTGTGGAAGATAGAACCAGTCATAGGGAAAACCTGTCTCGGAGGATGAGGACAGTACCAGAAGCAATCAGACTGAAAGGGACTAGGTTTGCCGGTCACGCAATCAGGACGAATTTGGACAGA
Source organism: Schistocerca americana (assembly GCF_021461395.2). Classification (NCBI taxonomy): domain Eukaryota; kingdom Metazoa; phylum Arthropoda; class Insecta; order Orthoptera; family Acrididae; genus Schistocerca; species Schistocerca americana. The sequence continues at coordinate 705,069,008 of NC_060119.1, read as the reverse complement.
ATGACGAAAAGAATATTGGAAACAACAGGTAGGACAAGAGGAAAGACAGTAACCAAATGGGTTGTTGAAGTGGCGGAGGATTGATCGGAACTGGCGATCAAGCTGGAAGAAAAGGAAAACCGGAGAAGCAAGCATAGAGACCAATATGCCGAAGATCGATGACAGAGAAGGACACAAAAATGGGACAGAGAGTCTCCGGTGGAGCAGAAGGCGATACTGAAGATCACGAAGAAGGCCGGAATAGAAACGAAAGGTTGAAGTTCGAAGTTCAGGTAGGAGAAGAGAAAAATGCAATCCAGGACTAGTTCGATGCAGCTCGCCACGAATTCCTCTGCTGTGCCAGCCTCTTCACCTCCAGTAGCACTTGCAACCTGCTCCTCAGTTATTGGCTGCGTGTATTCCAACTTCTGTTTTTCCACTGCAGTTTTTACCCGCTACTGCTCCCTCTAGTATCATGAACGTTATTCCCTGATGCCATAATAGATGTCCTACAATGCTGTTCTGTGGTCCTATAGCCGCCATAACGCAACAAGAAGATAGGACCTTCGTATCGGTTCATTTTACTTCCACAGCCCCTTTACATGGTTTGAAGCTTCAACCTCCGACACCATGCATGTCAACAACGTCAGTGAATGAAGTGCCTTGTTTTTCGACAAAATCTGCTTGCGATAATTGGCGAGTGCGCGGTGAGGGAGGAGTATCATGTTCAGTATGATCACAAATCAATTAACTTCGGTAAACTTCAGAGATAAGTGATTACACTACATTTGGACAAAATTAACTCATGCAGGGTGCGAAGCTGTGACTGTAGGCACTGTAAATGAAGAGCAGAATTTTGATGATTTTTTAATAATATCTTGACGAAATCCATCGTCCGATTAATAATTTGTGGTCTAAACAAGTGAACTAAATCATAAATATCATACATTACCTGTAAACTCGACGCTTCGTTGATACATGCTTCACTCTCAGCACCACTGAGGTGTGATATATCAGTAGCTGTGCTTTACTGAGGTGTCGATGCATGTCTTTAGATACAGTCACCCACGTTAAATGCGAATAAAAAACAAAACACAAAAACCAAAAAAGGGAGTGAGTGAGCCCCGTCGAAGCTAATATCTAATGGTGAAAAACAAATCGGTAGTTAACGTCTCTTCGTGTGCAGTTAAAAACGATATGTGAAGAGTTCGATTCCCAGTCAGCATTGAACACTTCGTCATGTTATTGTTAGTTAAATCATGCCTACATCTCACCACAGGTCCAAATTCGTCCTGATTGCGTGACCGGCAAACCTAGTCCCTTTCAGTCTGATTGCTTCTGGTACTGTCCTCATCCTCCGAGACAGGTTTTCCCTATGACTGGTTCTATCTTCCACACTGTTGCGACTTCCAATGAAAAATGGGACTGTTGTGTGATGTCCTTAGGTTAGTTAGGTTTAAGTAGTTCTAAGTTCTAGGGGACTGATGACCATAGATGTTAAGTCCCATAGTGCTCAGAGCCATTTGAACCAAAAATGGGAGACAGGTGAAAACATAATGTGGGAGATAATATTCCTGCGTCTTTTCCAACAAGAACTTATAATTATGAGAGGAAGTCAAAAAGTAAAGGATTTCTGTAATTTCTCGCCACAGGGCTTGGTAACACCGCTAGTATCCACGGATGAGGTATTGTCGTCTGTAACAGTTCTATACAGCGTGACAATCTTATTCCCGCAATAATCCTTGTATTGTAGTAGACCGTGAAATACGGCAGCCTCATTGTCGATCTGCACCAAGGAGGAAATGAGGCAGTGATTCGTTTTTTGAAACCTGCAATTTGTAGTCCATCCGTGGCTAGAAAAAATTAATAATTTCTGGGCACGAAACCCGGAAAGGCAGAAATTATTCATTTGTCTCGTCTTTTCAGTTTTAAACAACTCGCTGATTGTGAGAAAATTCTGTATCTGACATTTGATTGTGGTTACTGAACAATCCGATTGGCTACTAGATGCGAATCCCCGTTCAGCACAAAACATTAGGTGACGCCATTTCATGTTTGTTACTTGTGAGTCAAAACATATTTCGTGTCTACCGAGTTAGTTAACAGAGTTGCTGGATAAACCCGGCCCACTGCAAAAATTTCCCTCACCTAACGTCAAGTTCGTATTTGCGCGGAATATATCACGTCTCTCTATGTCTAGCCAGCAATGGAACTCAGACCTGTGTTCGAGCCTCGGTCGGGTACGCCTTTTTTTATCGAAATGTATACGCTGACTGCGGATGACTTGGCATCAGCGATATTAGGTGTCGGTCAGTGCACGCCAGTGGACGGTACCAATATGTTCCAAACAACCATGCGCAAAAAGTGCGATTTTTCGGGACGTCGTATCTCGGGTGGTCAAGTGTTTTGGATAGCCTTTTACCTATCGACCGTCGACCGTTCATATATCTGTCGGAAGAACGGGTATACTGTAGTTATTTCGCAGTACAGGGTCAAAATTTAAACTTTACTCACTTCCTCCATCCCAGGCAATTGAGGAAATTGATTGGCCTGGTGTGGAGCTTAGGCGGCTTATTAAATCACCATTTGTTGATGGGCGGATTTTGAGAAAACGCCGATAACACATGAGTTTGTATACGAAAAATACCAATTGTGCGGATTGCCACTTCTATAATTTCCATTCATCGCAAATCGCCGATGGTTCGAAGTTATCGTAATTATGCGCGTAAAATATGCATGTACTCGTAAAATGCAATCTAAGATGTAAATGTAGTTTTAACTAACTTAGCGACCACATGGCAATGGTTCCAAAGTTACCACAAGCGATCTGAGGTCACCAGGTCATGTTTTTAGTGAGTATTTTTTCACCGGCAGAACTTTATAGCTCGCTGTCTCTGTATAATGTGTACTTCACGCCTGTACAAATGTGCCCAAAGTGAGACTGCAGCGGCAAAAAATAGGCTAAAAAGGTTCTTAACATGCCTGAAAAGAACTTAAAATGTCTGCTAAAATTTTGCAACACTGGAATGACTGCAAGTTCAGTAAAATGTTTCTCATAATATTTTTACTCTTTTAAGATACAAATCATAAGCCGATCTTCTGATGAATTGTGATCAATGAGTAAAATATCGAGAAAAAATTTAAAGGAAATAATTTTGTGTTAATCTTATATTACGCGTACTTACTTGTTTATATTTATCAAGGTATCTAAATGCGTCGAAGTACATAAACAAATTGTCAGAACTTTATTGGCCTATAGAATTCGTTTTATAGAAGTAGCACAAGCTGCTGTAGAAGCGATAAGAAGGAAGCCAGCGCAAAAATTCTCCTGTCGCAGCACAAAAAAGGCGAATTTGTTCCTCTTTAAAAGACTCTGAGAAAAAAGTGGGTAAACAGCTATCTTAATTCTCACTCTTCTTTCCTCACAAAACTTTTGGCAAGTGAATATATTCGCACTTTTTTGTGCTGAAAGAAAGTAGGAGAGAGAAAGTGATAGTGGAATAGAGAGGAGACAGTGCCAGCAGGAGAGAAAGAGATAGGAGACAGTAATGGCAAGAGAAAGTCAGCGGCAGTGAAAGAGAAAGAGGGATGGATGAAGACAATAGCACTGGGAGCCAAAGAGGGAGGAGGTTCCGATGGTGAGTGAGAGATAATGGCAGTAAAAGAGAAAAAGAGGAGAATATAGGTAGAAGCGGTGGGAGCAAAGGAGAGAGGAGGCAGTGGAAATGAAAAATACAGGTAAGTGGAGACCATATACAGGCTTGGTGGGTCTGGGCTCTTCCAGACCGGCGAACTTCAAAGCTTAGGTGTGGGAGAGAGCGCATTTTGGACCGAAATTTCAAACACTTGGGTATAGTGGAAAAAAGAAGAAAGACAGTAGTAATGGTAAAGAAAGACAAAATGAGACAGTTAAAGCGAGAGAAAAGTCAGTGGCAGTGGGATATACCGCAAGTCAATGAGAGAATAAGTAGACAATGGGGCACATATAGACAATAGTACTGAAGGCGTAACTACAAAGAGACACTAGAGAAAAAAAAAACAGAGTGCGAATACTTTCGCACGCCACAACTTTTTGTGAGGAAGGCGGGATGAGGACTGAGGCAGTTGGTTCCCCAAGTTCCCGTCCGTCTTTTAAAGAGGATCATATTCGGCTTATTTGTCCTCCGACACTATCATGTTTCCGCTGTTAGATCTACTACCAGATAATCACACATGAAAATTTGTGCCGGACCAAGATTCGAGCGTGGATTTCCCAGTTACCGCGAGCGGTCGCCTTAACCACTTCAGCTATCTGAGAACGCTTCCTGGACCTACTGAAACTTCCACCTGTCACACTGCGTAAATCCTTATACGGAAGGCCATTAAATTCATCATGGAAAGCTCGCAACATTACTTGAATTCCTGCAACAGAGAGACTGAAATAACGACGAATTGCGGGAATCCAAGTAATGTTGCGAACGTTAGGTGCTCAATTTAGTGGACTACGTCGTAAAGATGTAGACAGTGTGGCATGTGGAAGTTTGGGTCGATACATGGAGCGTACGCGGATAGCCGAAGTAGTTAAGGTGACCAGGAAATCCGGCTTCGAATCGCGGTCCGAAAGAAATTTTCATGCGTCGCTGTCGGATAGTAGATTTATTTCTAATACGGCTGATCTCAAGGAACTTGAAGTCGGCGAATAAATTTCAAAGTATTTCTTACAGCTGTGGATCGTCAACAGTATCTGTTCTTTCAGACATCCCTGTAGGTACATCTAGTTAACATTGCTTATAGGTGCTGGGGTTGAGTTCAGCTGCAGAACAAAACAGTTTGTCATGCACTTTAAAGTTACAACACAAGCACAAATAGCTGCCAATCAATAACTCAGATTTTTAATGCCACTTTACGTTAGACAGCATGGGTGATAGGTGTCTTCCGAACTACACATACGAGTAGATCGACTTGCCATCATGAATAAAGTGAAACTACTAGTGATACGTTGTTGACGTTTATGATAGACGCTTCACGATGTTAATCATGATTTTCCTAACTGGTTAGTTGGTTAGATAGCTTACACAAAGCCACTCGCCAACTGTTTGAAAACATTCCAGAGAGCAAAATACTACGAATTATCATAGAATTATTATTCATACATTGTTGGAAAACCCATTACTGGCAAATGACTTTAGTTTTGGGTAAGAATTACAAAGTTATTTATGTGGTAGAGTTACGGGCAGTAGTGTTCTCAGATATTAATGGGTGTGGTAACATTTTAAAAACGTTACTTACTGTGATAAGCTTCAGTTTACAAGCGTTAAGAACTATCTCTAATAATGTGTTACTTGATATTCGTAGTATCATAGGATTTGTTTACATCAGGAGTTATTGCCGTAGAGCGCATTGTTCTCTAGTGGTCATCTGTGGCAACCAGTTTGTTTAGTCAAGGGACTGTACCGAAAAGTGATTAGAGGACCTGCAAGACAGTTACGTTATGCTGGCTGCATGCAAGTCAGGCGGTAAGCAATTCAGATATTTCAGATACTTTTGAGCATGATAGTACATTATACACAAGGTGCTGTGCCCAGTGATTGATGCGGTGGAGTGTCACTCGGATACGGCAGGGCGCAAATCTTTTCTGGACATCCAATTTTAGATATTTTATTGTTTCTCTCTAAATATCTTCAGGCGAAACCATACGTGTCACGGTCAATTCCCTTCTCAGTCATTCTCCTATCCGACATTGTGTACTGTCTCTGACGACACTGTCGTCGCCGGGGGTTCACTCATTCGCATTTTTGTGTATTGTTTTTTATTCCCATACAACGTGGGTTGCTGTACCTAAGGACATGTACTGACATCTTACTAGAGCACAGACATACCACGCCACATCAGCGCTGAAGGTAATACGTCGTTCAACAAAGCGTCGAGTTTACAGGTAAAGTATGTTATTGATCACTTATTTCACTTGTTTAGACCACAAACTACCAATCGGAAAATGGATTTTATCAAGATGTTATCAAAAAATTATAAAATTTTGCTCTTTCGTTTACAGTTCCTACAGTCACAACTTCGTAACTTGTGTGGATTAATTTTGTCCATATGTAACATAATTTCTTATCCCTAGTGCTTATCGAAATTATGCGGAGAAAACAGATTTCTGATCAAACTGAACATGATCCCCAGCTTCACCGTGTACTAGCCTATCGAAAGTAGATCCTCTTCTGCTCCACTGGTAGCTATCTATCCTTTTCTTGTGTCCAAAACAAGGCATTTCATTCAACAACACTGTTGGTATGTGTAGTGTCGGAGCCATGCAAACGAGCTATGGAACTACTTGTGTTACGGCGGTCGTAGGGCTACAGGTAGTCCCTTCATGGATTGCATTTTCCTCTTCTCCTCCTAGAACTTCTTCAACCTTTCTCTTCTCTCCCGCTTTTCTTCCGTAATTTCCAGTGTCCTCTTCAGCTCCACTGGTAGCTATCTATCCTTTTCTTGTGTCCTTCTCTGTCGTCGATCTCCGGCATATTACTTGGTGTGTACTTGCTACTTCGGTTTTCCTTTACTGCCACCTTGATTCCGCCAGTTTCGACCAATCCTTCAGGAGTACAACAGCCCACTTGATTACTGTCTTTGGCCGTTGTGACCGAGCGGTTCTAGGCGCTTCAGTCCGGAACCGCGCTGCCGCTACGGTTGCAGGTTCGAGTCCTGCCTCGGGCATGGATGTATGTGATGTCCTTAGGTTAGTCAGATGCAAGTAGTTCTAAGTCTAGGAGGCTGATGACCTCAGATGCTGAGTCCCATAGTGCTCAGAGCCATTTGAACGATTTTTTGATTACTGTCTTTCCTCTTGTCCTAACTGTTATTTCCAATACTCTTTTCGTTATTCCATCCAACGTCATTCTAATTACACGTCCGGCAAACCTTGTCCCTTTAAGTCTGATATCTCCTGATGCTGTCCACATGCTCCGAGATAATTCTTCCCTAGAAATGGTCCTGTCTTCCACATTGTTGTGACTTCCAACGAAAACTGAGAGACAGATGAGAACATAAGGTGTGAGATAGTATCCCTGCGTGTTTCCCAGCAAGCACCTATAATTTCCAACCACAGTACATCTGAATAGTAGCATTCAAATTAATCAACGAAATTTCGCAGACAATATAAACAGTAACTCCCTTGGCAGAAGCCAATTTTTTGCAGTATTAGGTTGGGTTGGGTTGTTTGGGGGGAGGAGATCAGACAGCGAGGTCTTCGGTCTCATCGGATTAGAGAAGGACAGGGAAGGAAGTCGGTCGTGCCCTTTCAAAGGAACCATCCCGGCATTTGCCTGGAGCGATTTAGGGAAATCACGGAAAACCTAAGTCAGGATGTCCGGACGCGGGATTGAACCGTCGTCCTCCCGAATGAGAGTCCAGTGTGTTAGCCACTGCGCCACGTCATTCGGTAGTATTATGTGTACAGTACCGATGCAGGGATGTTTCGTAGCTTGTCCAGCGACACAAAACATATTAGAGGAAGGAAAGGTATTTTAAATGGTTCAAATGGCTCTGAGCACTATGGGACTAAACTGCTGAGGTCATCAGTCCCCTAGAACTTAGAACTACTTAAACCTAACTAACCTAAGGACGTCACACACATCCATGCCTGAGGCAGGATTCGAACCTACAACCGTAGCGGTCGCGCGGTTCCAGACTGTAGCGCCTAGAACCGCTCGGCCACACCAGCCGGCGAAAGCTATTTTAAAAAGCATATTAAAATTGTTTACCCTAGATTAGGAATTGGTAGCATGACGAACATGGTCAAACTTAGCTGTTTCACAGTTTTGTGTATTCATTTGAAAGTGACCAAAAATGAGCTATATCTGTAGCCCAGTACAGTTCCAACTCCGTTGTGCAAAAACTAAAACCGTGTTCATGACTGATATCGATAATTAGGAACAAGAAACCGTATACCGCCTCGAAATCATGTTTTATTATTACTGATGCAGAACTTGGAGGAAATATTCCACCATCAGAGCGTGTTGTGGTTACGCTAGGCCGATCCGTATGATAATATGCTTCTATTGTTGATATATGCTTCTGTTGTTAACATGTGCCATTGGGAAGCCGAGTGTCATTCATACTAGCAAATATCCTCATGAACCACACTGAAAACAGAATTTTTGCAGAAATAATAGGAACAAAAAATAGAAAGCAATGTAAGAACTTTCAGCATCGCAGCACGTCAGCAACCGTTGGTTAATATATTAAAAAAGACTAAAAACCCCGCCTCGATTGCGAAAAGCACCTAGTGTTAAGTGTTAACCCAGGTTTCGGCGCAGATAACTACACCTTCTTCAGAACAATAGTAAAACCCACAAGTGCCTAAGAAGACCTTTGTAAATGATTAAAAGAACACCATAGCTATACATTCATAAACGAAAAAGAAAAGGAAACACAAACAGTACATATGTACAAAGTCAAAACCACTACTTAACTTAATGGTGTACGCTCCACCTCACACCAGCCTATGTTCGATGGGCCATGACCCGCCATAAACTGCAGCTACAAACAGTCGCTCACTTACAAGCCTGACCCGCTACCTATGCACATGCGCAAGACAAGGGAAGTTACTTGAATGCGCACGCGCATACGAATACGAGAAAGTTTATACATGGGTCGAGGCAAAACGGTTCATATATAACCAACCGTGGATCAACGTATACCAAAAAATGGAATGGATAGAACAAGAGACGAGCTAAATAGGAGATGAAACCTAAAAATAACCGCACACTGTTGCGTGTGCTAGTAAAGAAACTTATATATGAAGCTACCTATGACAACAGGAGGAACTCTTAAAAACTATACCTAAAGCCAGTAGTTAGCCTGAGGTGGGTGAGGGGGGGGGGGGCGGGGGGGGGCTGAGGGGACGTTATCTAAAGACGTCGTGGTAATAAAGATATAGGGATAAAACGTGAGGTGTTCAACGGGCTAAAATCACCTTCATCGTAAAAGGAAAATGAGGATAAAAAGAAAGAAGATGAACAGTTGACCAACCGCGCTCGCCAATCAGCGGACGCATGTGAAAATCCCCAGATCATCAGATTTACAAGTATGAAGAACAAAGTAAAGGCGCGAAACCTTCAAAAAATTTTCTATTCCTTAGCAGGAGTTGGTCTTTAAGGATATTGTCTTTAGCATGTTGCAGATGCTTAAGGATCTGCATTTCTTCCAAAACATCCAGTTTTAAGCTCTTAACCTCGGCATGAAGTAATTCGATATTAACTGGAGGGCCCGGCGCATGAGCCGTTTGCGCGTGCGGTAAGAGCGGAAATTTGAACGACTTTATTACCAAATGTGTCCAAACAGCAATAAGGTGTTGTTATTCTTTTCTTGGTTGCCAAAGGAAAAACACCGGTAGACATGCGTCGGAGAATGAACAATGTGTATGCGGGAGCATGTCTGTCGAGAAACGTCGTTGTGGTTCAAATGGTTCAAATGGCTCTGAGCACTATGCGACTTAACTTCTGCGGTCATCAGTCGCCTAGAACTTAGAACTAATTAAACCTAACTAACCTAAGGACATCACACATATCCATGCCCAAGGCAGGATTCGAACCTGCGACCGTAGCGGTCACGCGGTTCCAGACTGTAGCGCCTAGAACCGCACGGCCACATCGGCCGGCCGCCGTTATGGAATGGTGCGCCAAGGAGTGCTACTGCTTCATGGTAATGCACGTCCCCATATCGCACAAGTAACACAGAATATACGCCACCCTCAAGTGGTAGACACAACATACAGTCCTGATCTCTTACCAAGCGATTGGCACGGCTTCGGTCCCTTAAAAAAGGCCTTGAAGAGCTGACGATTCCTGTCGGACGAGGATGTGCAGCGAGATGCTACGGACTTCTTCACGCAACAGCACGCGGTATTTTCAATATGGTGCGTCGGGGCATGATTGCCACAGTGATCACTAGCGCACCGATGCTGCCCTGTACGGCCTTCGAACGGAAGCTTTTCGATCGCTCCTTATACCAAACTTTTTTCTTTCCATCATTTTGCGGGCGGCGTCAAAGTTTCGTAAAGTGTTGAAATTATACGTATAGTTTGTTGTATGTCGCTAAGAGCTCTCATTCTCAAATACTGCTTGCATGAAGTCCGAATATTTGCACGCCATGGGTTACGGAGCCTCAAGAAAACACATAGTTTTCAGTTGTCTTATCATGGTAACATTTTAACGTAAGAGTATACATGTTAATAAGTAGCTTATGATAGAATTTTAAATTTTTAAGTCTACTCAAAAATAACGATAAATTTTGAAAATCAAATTTTTATTGCCCCCGGCAAACGTTAGATAGGCATCGTGGCATTGGTGCTGGGTTCCGGTTTCCGGAATAGTCGCTTTGTAATATAGATTAGAGCTATTTATTTGTTCGTTTTATACATAAATTTTGTGAAGAATGTTTGTTTTTAAGATCAGTGTGATCTATTTATGTCGCCATAAGTCCCCCGCGAACCCACCGACCACGTTCTTTGTAAAGAAAGGAAGAATGGAAGACCAGAATTGAACTTTCCGTCGAAGACGAGGTCATTAGAGACGGAGCATAGGCTCAAACTGAGAAAGGGCAAGAAGTAAATCGGCCGTGCTCTTTGAAAGGACCAGTCCCGACATTTGTCTTATGTGATTTAGGGAAATTACCGAAAATCTAAATCTGGATGGACGGACTGGGTTTCGAACCGCCGTCCTTCAAAAATGGCTCTGAGCACTAAGGGACTTAACTTCTGAGGTCATCAGTCCCCTAGAACTTAGAACTACTTAAACCTAACTAACCTAAGGACATTACACACATCCTACCCGAGGCAGGATTCGAACCTGCGACCGTAGCGGTCGCACGGTTCCAGACTATAGCGCCTAGAACCGCTCGGCCACCCCGGCCGGCAACCGTCGTCCTCCCAGATACCTATCCAGTGGCTTAGGTCTACCACTGCGCTACGTCGCACGAACTCTTTGTGAAGTCACTATTAGTATCTGCGAGTATATAGGGGGAAAGGCAACGCAAGAGCACGATTTGTGTTTGGTGTCGGGATAAGTGAATGAAGACAACTGAAAAATGATTGACTGGCCTTCCAAATGGCAAGATAAGTGAAAAGAAAAAAACAGAAAGTGAAACTTAAACAGTACCCGGTGTATCGTATGTTCAACAACTTGCGCGAATGCTGCCGAGTAACGTTCTCGACAACAGCCGATGCATTTCGACAGTTAACACCGTGCCATTTTCGAGGCACAAATGAAACTAGAGATCATTGTGCATGATGATAATGTAAGCCCTCGCTGGACGGGTCTAAGCCAACCAGTAAACCAAACCCGACGGAGGTTCGAGTCCTCCCTCGGGCATGGGTGTGTGTGTTTGTCCTTAGGATAATTTAGGTTAAGTAGTGTGTAAGCTTAGGGACTGATGACCTTAGCAGTTAAATCCCATAAGATGTCACACACATTTGAACATTTGAAGTAAACCAAAAGGCAGCATATGCAGAGGGACAACTCACGGTGTAAACCAAGAGCGCCTCCATACAACCAAAGACGACCAACAACTATATCATTTGATAGTATAATCTTAACAGCTTCCTTAACAAACTATCCCACTGACTCGAATGCATGCTAGAATTCTTGCGTTGTTACATTCCAGAGGATGAGTTGTGCCTAGGCAGCGGTCTGCAGTTGCAGAGTCTCTCGGCTGTTGCAAGCGTGTGTGATGCACGTGCTTATACTGTACTCCACGTTCCTGATGATTTGATCGATGTGACATGCCATACCTGCATCAGCTACGGTAGACAACCGTCTTACGCAAACCAAGATCAGCCTTTACAGACCCTAAAAGAGCGTTGAAATTAGATAGTGGTCGAAAAACACTATTTACACCATGTTTCCTTAGCATACAGTCAATGGTTTTGAAACTGCTACCTACAAAAACAAAAAACAAAAAAAGCTATAGACTCACGAGCCACCTGGTTTCCCTCAGCACTTTCTGATTCACAATTGGTTGATAGTTCAACGCGCACCTGATCTGTCTCTCACTAGATCCGTTCTGGCCAAAGATAACCTCAAGGTGGCCTAATTTAGCTGAAAAACTTCCAGGGTCTGAGATGACATGAGCTCTATGAACCAAGATAGGAAACCACCCCTTCACACTGAAACAGATGGTGACAACATGAACCTGAAGACAGAAATGTGTAGCTTAGCTTCCTATGAAAAAAGGCATACCACAGCTTACCATTATCCTTCCTCCAGCCAAGCATCAGCGAAGAAAACGCAGCCACTCTCTTCTACGTCCATAGGGAAACAGATATTCGGGTGGATTGAACTGAGATGTGCAAAGAATGCTTGAAATCTTCCGTAAGATGGTTAGTAACAATAGCTGACAAAGAACTCCCAGTCGCAACCCCATATGTCTGCTCACAGAAGTGATACTACAATCTCCTCTCAAACTACTCGTTGGCATTTTTTATGATCTTTACAAGAGCTTGGGTTGTATAGATGATAAAACTTTACAAGGAAAATTAAAATGATGTCTTCAAAAGTATTCCCCTTGCATTGACAGCATCTTATACAAACAACAGAAAATTGAAGGTCACATTGATTGATGATGTTGTAGCAATAACTAAAGATGGGCTGAAGAGACGCCAAATATGATGTCCCGTTTCTTTTCTTGACCTTCGTAAATGATTTACCAGGGACATTGAATAACTCTTAAAAAATTTTCATATTTGCCGATGACACGAGCACATTGATAGAGGGCCAATATACATTCATACTTGACACAGCCAGGAAAATGTTGGAACAGGCTCACAATTTGTTCGTAGGAAACAGCTTAACGCTTAATCTGATAAAGAGTCATATTATACAGTTCCGAGAAAAAAAAAAAACAGAAATACAGATCAATGGGTACACCCTGGATGAGGCTCCGTGTGTGAATTTTGTAGGCATCCAGATGGATAACAAACTGGGGGGGGGGGGGGGGGGGGGAGCATCAGCACCTGGATAAGTGCTATTTTGTAAAAATAGGTTGACTCTTACAAGAAGATAACAGCAACCAAAGTAGATGTTTGCTGTTATCTTCTGCGTAAGAGTCAGCCTATACGTGGATAAGTTTCTGAAAAACCTCAGTTCTACCTGTTTTGAGTTATAAATCTCTCTCACCGTTTTGGCCTGTAGATGGTTTCTAGTATACTCTCCATACATTGACTTAATACTGTACTGTGGAAATTGAGCTAAGATAAAAAAGTATCTGCTGTCGTAAGAATCTTATGTGAAGTTTATAACCAGACATCTTTCTGGGGTCTTTACAGGGACATTGGGTTCACACTTACATACCGACAGATTTACTTCTGACGTTGTATTTGTCGTTAATTATAAGAAAGAATCAATAATCAACTGTGAAATTTACAACTACAATACTAGAAGTAAAAGTAATTTCCACACAGACTACACATCACTGTCTAGGCTTATGATTGGAGTCCCTTATACAGGGTGTTACAAAAAGGTACGGCCAAACTTCCAGGAATCATTCCTCACACACAAATAAAGAAAAGATGTTATGTGGACATGCGTCCGGAAACGCTTAATTTCCATGTTAGAGCTCATTTTAGTTTCGTCAGTATGTACTGTACTTCCTCGATTCACCGCCAGTTGGCCCAATTGAAGGAAGGTAATGTTGACTTCGGTGCTTGTGTTGACATGAGACTCATTGCTCTACAGTACTAGCATCAAGCACATCAGTACGTAGCATCAACAGGTTAGTGTTTATCACGAACGTGGTTTTGCAGTCAGTGCAATGTTTACAAATGCGGAGTTGACAGATGCCCATTTGATGTATGGATTAGCACGGGGCAATAGCCGTGGCGCGGTACGTTTGTATCGAGACAGATTTCCAGAACGAAGGTGTCCCGACAGGAAGACGTTCGAAGCAATTGATCTGCGTCTTAGGGAGCACGGAACATTCCAACCTATGACTCGCGACTGGGGAAGACCTAGAACGACGAGGACACCTGCAATGGACGAGGCAATTCTTCGTACAGTTGACGATAACCCTAATGTCAGCGTCAGAGAAGTTGCTGCTGTACAAGGTAACGTTGACCACGTCACTGTATGGAGAGTGCTACGGGAGAACCAGTTGTTTCCGTACCATGTACAGGATGTGCAGGCGCTATCAGCAGCTGATTGGCCTCTACGGGTACACTTCTGCGGATGGTTCATCCAACAATGTGTCAATCCTCATTTCAGTGCAAATGTTCTCTTTACGGATGAGGCTTCATTCCAACGTGATCAAATTGTAAACTTTCACAATCAACATGTGTGGGCTGACGAGAATCCGCACGCAATTGTGCAATCACGTCATCAACACAGATTTTCTGTGAACGTTTGGGCAGGCATTGTTGGTGATGTCTTGATTGGGCCCCATGTTCTTCCACCTATGCTCAATGGAGCACGTTATCATGATTTCACACGGGATACTCTACCTGTGCTGCAAGAACATGTGTCTTTACAAGTACCACACAACATGTGGTTCATGCACGATGGAGCTCCTGCACATTTCAGTCCCAGTGTTCGTACACTTCTCAACAACAGATTCGGTGACCGATGGATTGGTAGAGGCGGACCAATTCCATGGCCTCCACGCTCTCTTGACCTCAACCCTCTTGACTTTTATTTATGGGGGCATTTGAAAGCTCTTGTCTACGCAACCCCGGTACCAAATGTAGAGACTCTTCGTGCTCGTATTGTGGACGGCTGTGATACAACACGCCATTCTCCAGGGCTGCATCAGCGCATCAGGGATTCCATGCGACGGAGGGTGGATGCATGTATACTCGCTAACGGAGGACATTTTGAACATTTCCTGTAACAAAGTGTTTGAAGTCACGCTGGTACGTTCTGTTGCTGTGTGTTTCCATTCCATGATTAATGTGATTTGAAGAGAAGTAATAAAATGAGCTCTAACATGGAAAGTAAGCGTATCCGGACACATATCCACATAACATATTTTCTTTCTTTGTGTGTGAGGAACGTTTTCTGAAAGTTTGGCCGTACCTTTTTGTAACACCCTGTATAGACAGCTGAGAGTCGTATTTAAATCGGGGAAATTCCCGTAGATTCTTTGTATGAAACAGATAGTGTAGCAGGAAGAGTACCAACCTTTTTTTCAAAGTAGCTGCTTTTCTGCTAATGTACTATATGTATGACATTTGACAGTTCGATAGGAGCGAGTAGAGGGAAGTGTAGTTGCCAGCATGTGCTGACCGCGTCAGCAGGTAAGTGACGATAATGCCAGACCTACTCGGCGCTGAGCCTGTCAAGCTCGCTTGACTATGTAAACAGCAATCCGCGCAGCCGGCCGATATGCAATTTTTCTAAAATGATTTTAAAGAAACTATTAGTTAATAAGCTCTGATTCTAGCACATCTTATAGCTTAATTCGTCAGCTTCATGATGAACTGCCTATCTTTTCATTAATGGTCATCGTTACCGTGCCGCGCGGTCTACGGCGCCTTACGCGGGTTCCCCCCGTCGTAGTTTCCAGTCCTCCCTGGAGTATGGGCGTGTGTACTGTCCTTAGCGTAAGTTGGTTTCAGTTAGATTAAGTAGTGTGTAAGCCTAGGGACCGATGACCTCAGTAGTTTGGCTCTACAGGAACTTAAATCAAATAGTTATCATGATATTTCGACACTAGGTGAAGTACTGCAAGAAATTCTTAAAATTTGCACTGAAAACCGGGGATCACCATGAATTTGGGTTTGGTGCGTATTAAGCCAAATGTTTCTGCATATGAAACATTGAATTATTCTTTAAAGTTGGAAGGATATCGCTATCTGTCTCCAATGTTGAGAAAATAAAGTTTATGTAAAACACTGCGTCACGAAAGCAAGCGCTCTGAAAGTTTCATAAAGAGCAAGCGCTCTGAAAGTTTCATAAATCCCTCGTACCTCACCAACGGTCTGAGATATCTCAACATGATTGTGGCAAACGATAGCACGCAAATTGGAGAGTATTTTGCCATACGATTAATATATAGGAAACTTCCATACCTACCGCGATATTCAAGGAACTAAAGTTTTTTAAATTAAATAATGTAGTTTTTAAGGACCATTAATAGCTGGTGAAATGAGAATTACTGTGGTTTTGCACCAATATAGAAGAACTAGTTACGTTTATTTTTACACTGAGAATGGGCTTTTGCATAAAAACTGACCTGTCTTGCCCTCAGTTGCTAGTTTAATAATACATTGTTTCAGGATTCTGTCACAATTTCAACTGCATTAGAATGTTAGTGAGATGATATTTTTCAACTCTGCTGTGTTTTGGCAAATTGGGAACAAGATAAGTTAAGTGTCACTCAAAACTCGTCAAAGTCCTTCATGAAACCCATTCTCGTCAATTACCTTCTTGGTACGGCTGACAATTCGAAACCAGTCCTATAGCGTAACATTTGCAATAGCTTCATTTGCCAGCATTTCAACATCACTGAGAGTAAATTTCTAGTTGCATGATACGGAGGAAGCCTGATTCAACTATCTCTTTAGCCAGTTCGTCGACCTGGTAGCGTGGCTTGTGCAGCACTAAAAGTTCCAGTAACTCTCCCTTAAACATGTTAGGTTCAGCTTTATCCAACGAAACATTTCTTTGTACCCAGAGCAAAATATCCGCCTTCTTCCACTGCATTATTGGAGCTTTATCCATCATAACGATGTAGTGAGGCGCACTGTCCATTACTATTGAAGAATTCGGAGAAATATTTTGCAGAAGAACATTATCTACACAGCATGTGAACACATTCTTGGGCGACCACTTTTATTGCGAATTTCATGTTCAGACGTGCTGCATTGTTATTATTAATGCAACGCCATCACAGAACACTTGTTCACAACAGCTGACGACTGCTGAACATTTCAACGCCAGAATGAACGTAGATGCATGTAATGAACGTAGATGCATCTAATGCGCGATCCTGGGTGGTACTGTTTATCCACCGCGTGGCAACGGGAGCCTTTTGCCCACCGAACAGCAGTCTGCGTGGTAGGGAAAGCCGGCTCGCCATTAGTGTTACCTGGGCACGGCGTCCCGTCAGCTGTGGTGAGCCAAACCTCAAAAGTCGCCACTAATTTTAAACGCACTGCAAAATAGTCTGTCTAAGAGTAATTCTTATATCAATGTGGGTCGATTAGAATCAATTAACTCGGCGCGAGAGCATTACGGAAATGCCGAACAAACTCCAGCGGAGACGTTGCAAGAGAAGTGTCGTAAACCACGGAGAGAAATACTGAGAATTGCTGTTGGAATTTCGAGAGGGTAAGTTCTGGTAAATGTCGGGTAACATGTTACTTCCTCCCACAAACGTCTCGCGAAATGATCACGACGAGAAAACTAGAGAAAGTAAATGTCATACGGAGCTCTACCAGTCGTCATTCTTCCCACACCCCATTCATAACTGGAACGGAAAGTGGGTATCAGAGTGTGGTACCAGAAGTACCCTCCACCACACACCGTAAGGGGCTTGCAAATGGTTCAAATGGCTCTGAGCACTATGCTCAGGTCATCAGTCCCCTAGAACTTAGAACTACTTAAACCTAACTAATCTAAGGACATCATGTGCATCCATGCCCGAGGCTGGATTCGAACCTGCGACTGTAGCGGTCGCGCGGCTCCAGACTGTAGCGCCTAGAACCGCTCGGCCACTCCGGCCGGCCGCAGATCCTACCAGTTTAATGTTTTTGTTCCGGTCGCGTCCCGTACAAAAAGTTGTACATTCTTCCGCTGGTGGCAGCAAAGGTGACTGTTCACTGTCTAATGTACTCGCTGCGTTTGCAGTGATGTTTTTTATTTTATTGTCATCGTACGACACTACAGAACATGGAAATAAACTCACGCGATGTATTTACAAGATAATGTTTAAATTTGACAGCCAGATCACGTCATCCGGAGCCAAGTCACGCAGGTCTTTCAGACTATATATCCCATTCCATTATGACATATGCAGCAATAGTAGAAATTTGATTCAAGTGAGTGAACAGTCTCTGTTGCAATTATGTGATTGTTTTATTGACTCCAGTTAAGCGTTTCACACAGTTAGCGCATCTTCAGACTGGAACAATAAAGAAATAATTACAGCTCAGTACGTGAACCTAGCGAGCAGCGATCTAATATCGCTGAAAGCTGAGTAAAGTATAACACCTTTCTCTGCATTCTTTCCATGTCAAAATTTTGCTGCAACAGTACGACAAGTTCCCTTTCCTTCCTCACAACATTATCCTCCATCTTTCCTGAACCTCACGTCACGTCATTTCCTTTTCCATCCTCCTTTTTTCTGTTCTTTCATATTGAAACTTCCCCTTTGGAAAATTATGAATGACTGTGCTGGTAAACCTCTTACTTTATTTGATTTTCAAACAGCTGAGCAAAACTGAATGTACTCAGACATTTCTCTCTTTACTTGTTATGATGATCACTAAACTGAGGCACAATATTTTTAGTGCAACGCAAATTGACTTTCAATAATCCCTACAAAAGAATGGCCCTGACTAACAAAAACCTACACCTTTCATGAATTACTTACCTCACAAAAATCTTCGTTACTCGAACTACTGCAATACAGCGAGCGCCAATACTGTCAGCTAAATGAAAGATTCTAACTACTGATAGGCACAGTTAGCAAATGAAAGATTTTGATAGAGAACAAACAACGTATTTACCTTAATAGTGTTCAAAAGGCACAAAATATATATATATATATATATATATATATATATATATATATATATATATATATATATATATATATATATATCAGTTCATGACATCCAGTCTTACAAATTTCCTTTTTCTGACGGACACACGTCCAGATCGTCCGCTCTCAAAATTCTGCCATCTCTCCCCCCACATCCACCACTGCTGGCGGCTCACCTCCAACTGCACAACGCTAAGCGCCGTTCGCATCGAACTGCCCAACACTACAATAGCGAATATTCCAACAATGCCAACCAGCCGCAGACTACAAACAGCACTGCCTGTGATTTTCATACAGAGCGCTACGTGGCGTTACCACCATAAAAACCTAAACAGTCTACTTACAATATTAATGCATAAGGTTTCCCTACGTTCAGTCTCTCATCCTTCCTCTCCTTTCCCCTGCATGTCATTTACATTGATCAGCCAGAACTACCGTCCAGGCGATAGCAGCGTTACCTGGTGAGGAATGACTGCTAGTCAGACACGTGCATGGTACGTGTAGTATCAGTGACCGTACTGATCGAGTGTATAAAGTCGCACAATCCATCGAAATTTGACCGAGGGCGGATTGTGATGGCCCAGAAGTTCGACACGAGCATTTCAGGAACTGTACGATTTGTCGTGTGTTCGAGGAGTTCTGGGGTGAGTGTCTTCAGCATGTGGCGAAACCTAGGTGAAACCACATCCAGATGTCGTGGGGCCGTGCGGCCACACCTCATCACAGATGTCGGACGACCAAGGCTGGGCAGACAGGTAAAACAGGAAAGGCGGCGAACAGTGGAGGAACTAATTTCTGAATTTAATGCTGGCCAGAGTACAAATGTGTCTGAACACAATGTGCACCGAACACTCCTAACGATGGGCCTCTGCAGCGACGACCCATGCGCGTGCCACATCGGGAACTACGACTGAAACGGGCACGTGACCATCGGCACTGGACTGTGGCGCCGTGGCAGAGCATTCGATGGTCTAATGAATCCCGATACCTTCTTCACCATGCCCTTGACACCTGTACTACAAGACGAAAACAAGCTGGCAGCGGCTCCGTTATGCTCTGGGGAACATTCACATAGGCATCCATGGGTCCAGTGCAGCTAGTACAAAGCACTATTGTACACTGGTTGCAGACTACGTACACCCCCTTCATCACGATCTTGTTACCCGATGGCGGTGACATTTTTCAACAACATAATGCGCCCTGTCACAAGGCCAGGAGAGTAGTGGTGTGGTTCGAGGAAGAGAGTGCCGAGTTCTACATTTACATCTACATGGATACTCTGCAAATCACATTTAAGTGCCTGGCAGAGGGTTCACCGAACCGCCTTCACAATTCTCTACTATTCCAATCTCGTATAGCGCGCGGAAAGAATGGACACCTATATCTTTCCGTACGAGCCCTGTTTCCCTTATTTTATCTTGGTGATCGTTCCTCCCTATGTCAACAAAATGTTTTCGCATTCGGAGGAGAAAGTTGGTGACTGGAATTTCGTGAGAAGATTCCGTCGCAACGAAAAAACGCCTTTCTTTTAATGATGTTCATCCCAAATCCTGTATCATTTCTGTGACACTCTCCCATATTTCGCGATAATACAAAACATGCTGCCTTTCTTTGAACTTTTTCGATGTACTCCGTCAGTCCTATCCGGTAAGGATCCCACACGCGCAGCAGTATTCTAAAAGAGGACGGACAAGCGTAGTGTAGGCAGTCTCCCTAGTAGGTCTGTTACCTTTTCTAAGTGTCCTGTCAATAAAACGCAGTATATGGTTAGCCTTCCCCACAACAATTTCTATGTGTTTCTTCCAGTTTAAGTTGTTCGTAATTGTAATACCTAGGTATTTAGTAGAATTTACGGCTTTTAGATTAGGCTGATTTATCGTGTAACCGAAGTTTAACGAATTCCTTTTAGCACTCATGTGGATGACCTCACACTTTTCGTTATTTAAGGTCAACTGCCACTTTTCGCACCATTCCGATATTTCTTCTAAATCGTTTTGCAGTTTGTTTTGATCTTCTGATGACTGTATTAGTCGATAAATGACAGCGTCATATGCAAACAACCGAAGACGGCTGCTCAAATTGTCTCTCAAATAGTTTATATAGATAACGAACAGCAAAGGGCCTATAACACTACCTTTGGGAACGCCAGAAATCACTTCTGTTTTATTCGATGACTTTCCGTCAATTACTACGAACTGTAACCTCTCTGACAGGAAATCACAGATCCAGTCATATAACTGAGACGATATTCCATAAGCATGCAATTTCACTACAGTGTTAAAAGCCTTCCGGAAATCCAGAAAAACGGAATCGATCTGAAATCCCTTGGCAATAGCACTCAGCACTTATTGTGAATAAAGAGCTAGTTGTGTTTCACAAGAACGATGTTTTCTAAATCCATGTTGACTGTGTGTCAATAGACCGTTCTCTTCGAGGTAATTCATTATGTTCGAACACAATATATGTTCTAAAATCTTGCTGCATATCGACGTTAACGATATGGGCCTGTAATTTAGTGGATTACTCCTACTACCTTCCTTGAATATTGGTGTGACCTGTGCAACTTTCCAGTCTTTGGGTACGGATCTTTCGTCGAGCGAACGGTTGTATATGATTGTTAAGTATGGAGCTAATGCATCAGCATACTCCGAAAGGAACCTAATTGGCACACAGTCTGGATCAGAAGATTTGCTTTTTTTAAGTGATTTAAGTTGCTTCACTACTCCGAGGATATTTATTTCTACGTTACTCATGTTGGCATCTGTTCTCGATTCGAATTCTGGAATATTTACTTCGTCTTCTTTTGTGAAGGCATTTCGGAAGGCTGTTTTTAGTAATTATGCTTTGGTAGCACTGTTTTCGATAGTATCTCCATTGCTATCGTGCAGAGAAGGCATTGATTGTTTCTTGCCGCTAACGTACTTCACATACGACCAGAATCTCTTTGGGTTTCCTGACAGGCTTCGAGACAAGTTTCATTGTGGAAACTGTTACAGGCATCTCGCATTGAAGTCGGCGCTAAATTTCGAGCTTGTGTAAGAGATCGCCAATCTTGGGGATTTCGCGTCTGTTTAAATTTGATATGTTTGTTTCGTTGTTTCTGCAACAGTGTTCTAACCCGTTTTGTGTACCAAGAAGGATCAGCTCCGTCGTTTGTTAATTTATTTGGTATAAATCTCTCAATCGCTGCCAATACTATTTCTTTGAATTTAAGCTATATCTGGTCTACACTTACATTATTAATTTGGAATGAGTGGAGATTGTCTCTCAGGAAGGCGTCAAGTGAATTTTTACCTGCTTTTTTTAATATTTTCGCTTATTTTTCGCAGGATTTGGGGATTACAATATTCAATCTTGCTACGACAGCCCTGTGTTCACTAATCGGTTTTGATGCTCGTTATTAACTCAGGATTATTTGTTGCTAAGAGGTCAAGTGTGTTTTCACAACCGTGTACTATTCGCGTGGGCTCATGAACTAACCGCTCGAAATAATTTTCAGAGAATGCGTTTAGCACAATTTCGGATGATATTTTATGCGTACCTCCTGAATTAAACATGTATTTTCGCCAACATATCGAGGGTAAATTAAAGTCACCACCAACTATCATTGTCTGAGTCTGGTACGTGTTTGAAATCAAACTCAAGTTTTCTTTGAACCTTTCAGCAACTGTATCATCTGAATTGGGAGATCGGTAAAAGGATCCAATTATTATTTTATTCCGGTTGCCAACAATGACCTCTGCCCATACTAACTCACAGGAAGTATCTACTTCAATTTCGCGACAAGTTAAACTACTAAAGTTCCAGTTGATGTGTTAGCTCCCCAACTCGCCAGTTGTGAACCCGATCGAACACATCTGGGATGTGGCTGAACGTGGCGTCAGAACTCATCAGCCCCCTCCCCTAAATTTACAGGAATTAGGTGACTTATTTGTGCAGATGTGGTGCCAGTTACCCGTGCCAAAGGTGGGCATAACGGCTATTATGTAGGTGATCACAATTTCTGACTAATCAGTGTACATTCCCGTTGCTTCAGCACTGCCATATGGCTGGCCCTCAACTCACTCAGTACCCGTTATGTAAGCACGCTGTGCCATTTCGGTGTTTACGATCGGCGAGGGCACTGAAGTTAAACCCCATTCAGTCTGATGGTTGTAAACGTCTACATACCGCTGCACCGGTTCTTCTTTCTGCTATGGCGAGTTTTAATTAGATGACACCTTCTTCCTTACTAGTTCCGTATTTCATTCGCTTCCTTCTTCTTCCCCCTAATCCGCTATATTCAATGTTTTTGCTGTCTATATTTTTATATCCTGCTAGGGTTTCCCTACATTAAGTTGTAGTTCATGACAAGGTTGTTGTCAACCGCTTTTTTTATTTGGCAATCGGATTCCTTACTTACCGCTTCCAGCGTTCAACCAAATAAATTTTAAAGTTTTTCAAATCTGCTCATCTTTTAGCGAATTAGATCTGCTGCTCGCTAGGTTCACGTATTTCACCTGTAATTATTTGCATGTGAAATGCATAATTGGAAACAATAAAACAATTACATAATTGCAACATACTCATACCGTTCACTCATTTGAATCCTCTTTCAGACCGCTTTCAAAGCGTGGAGTGGACAGTTTTCAAAGCACATCTTATGTTCTAGGATTCAAATGTAGTTTAATGTCTGACGCAAAATTTTCCGGTACACAGCCAGCCAAGAGTGGCATCTGAATCATCAAACTTATTGTATGCTCGACCCCACCACAGTCACACGGAGCTCTTTCACAATCATCTAATTTCTTTAAGATGTGGCCGCATCTCCCCTGTTCCGCACAGTTGCGATTGAGACTCGACCATTAGCTACGGGGAAGATCAACCCCGGCAACATTCCTCGTTGGATTTTCAAATGGTGAGCGTTCCTGCGATGGATATTATTCCAGCTTTCTTTGCACTCCTCACGAGGGAACATTCACAAGCGTCAATGGACGATCCTTACGAAAATTCGTGGGTGTGTAGAGGGGACAAAATAACGCAACATGTATTTTTTTATTTGCGCTCAATTCCACTTTTAAGGGGGTCAGAGGGAATAGCTCCAGAACCATGAAATATAAAATTTATAAATTTAATTAACATTCTTAAAAACTGCATAATCTACGTTTGAAATAATTTCAAAATTTTCAATGTCTCCCAATGTTGCAAAATAGAAACTTTTATTACAACATCCACGTGTAATAAAGCTGGATCCTGTAACAACAATTTTGCAAAATAAGTTATACAAAATATGCTGTAAGAGTATATGCAACATTCCTTATCAAAATATCTAAAAGTTCATTATTATCCTAGTTCTTTGTTGTAGATATTTTTCTGGTTTCTTTGTTGTTTTACGTTTTCAATTAATGTTTTTCTGTTTTTAGTTTATTATTTCGCATATGTGTATTCTGTTAACTGAAAATAATAAGTAACTTATAATTTTGATGCAGAATTGTTACAATAACGATAATCTATTTAGAAACGCTCAAAACATATCATTTTTGTACACCTTGCGCAACAAATGAACATTTCTGCACATGATACACACGATGGACAAGACAATAAAAAACAAAATTTAGCAGGAGTCGCAAATTGTGGCGGGCAATCCTCTAATTTTTTCCGATTTGTACCGGGCAATACAATGGAAAAACTCGGCGAAAAGAATTGACTATGTACTAGTGACTGTAACTTTATTATATTGTTTCTCAAGTAGAGTCTGACATCGTAATCATGTAACAGACCTACATCTGAAAATCTTCTCACAAAGTTCTTTCAGGGTCGAAAGCCGTATACGTCCAACGGCTTTCCCTGCCCCGTCAAGCCTTTTGGAATCACCATGTGAATAAGTTCCATCTTCTCAGGTGCGACACTCAAAATAGCTCTTTCACACCGACCACCCCAGGAATGTAACAATAATACAGATTTCTCTCCCAGACTGGGAAAGACGACGTCCGTCGCACATCGTTTGACTTGTTCAGACGTTAGCTTACCTGATTTCGATGCCGCCACAAGAACATTTTGGACTCCAAAAAGAGTTTCTCTGATTCTCGGTCCAAACTCTCCATTAGTTTCTTTCAAAACTATGAAAGGGGGGTTAAGCAGCTTACCAAATGCAGAAACTGTAGGTTGAACCGTATAATTTTGAGTAACTGATAACAATGACTGCACCATGGATTCAACTTTCTTTGCACCCTTTTGGAGCAAGGACCTTCCAAAGTGCAACTCCAGGTTCAATCCTCTCTAATCAGAGCTATACACATTTTCAGAGTCCAAAACGCTGATACACTCCTTAATTTATACTGCAAATCGTAAAACTAACCTCTTCGAGATCATTTTTATTATTTGTATAGAGTCTGGTTATAAACTTTATTTTCCAAGATACAATTCCGAGCGCCTTTTGAAAATTCACCAGTCGTTTGGAGTTGTCTTGAAGTTATGTATCTTTTCTTCCCTGCTCATTTGCAAGGCCCAATTTTGAAGTTCAGTATCATGGATAATCAGCCGATGATCCATACCCTCCAGAACTTTATGTAAAGTCGAGCGGTGTACTACGATACGTAACTTTGCATATTTATGCTGCACGATTGAAAGCGGCCTGTTTCCCTTCTTCCCGTTTCTCTATAATTCGACCGTAGATTTCTTATATTCGAAATTTAATTCGCTTTCTGAAGACAGGACATTGCCTGGAATGAAGGACTCCTCATGTGTTTCACAATCAAATACACAATTATCGTCAACCATTGACCACAGCCCATTACCTTGTTCCATAATAGTCGAATGTCCACCCATGCTATCACAAATCAATGCTACAATGGTGTCTTTCAGTTCAACTTCCTGCGAACTGACAGAACTCTCAGAGAATTCCACACTGCTGAAATGATGATTTAGCATTCGGCAAATATTAATTGGGTTAACAGTTGGCATCTTCCCTGTTTGTTGACAGATGTACTTTGTACACAACACAAGGTTCAAGTGGCTCTGAGCACTATGGGACTTAACTGCTGAGGTCATCAGTCCCCTAGAACTTAAAACTACTTAAACCTAACTAACCTAAGGACATCACACACATCCATGCCCGTGGCAGGATTCGAACCTGCGACCGTAGCGGTTACGCGGTTCCAGACTGTAGCGCCTAGAACCGCTCGGCCACTTCGACCGGCCACAACACAAGGTCTCACGTCAGTTCGACAACAAGTTTTTTCAACACTACAGGTTCAGTGAATACTGACAAGTACAGCAGTTCGATGAATCCGAAGAAACGTCAGTGTTGATGGCCACGTCCAGAAATCCGTGCGGTGCGTAGTAACGGAAAGACCGTTCCGTGAAAGAGAGGTCCTGATGCGTGGAACGAGGTCCAGAAGTCGTGCAGCGATGTACATTCCGTAGAAACAGCAAATCGCAGACGAGACTGCTGCAGAGCCGTCGGCGCAGGCTTGTAAAGCAAAAGGCACCAATGAGAAGACACTAGCACGCACAGCTGTCGGTAGACTCGCTTCGTGGTCTATGGCGTCGCCAACCAGCGGTACAGCAGTCTACTCCACGAGCTTCTAGCTGGCGAACCTCGGTAAACTGCAGGCTGGGAACCGCAGCATCTCTGGGTTGCGGCGAGCGAGATGTGGCGTTGGACAGGGCCGGTCAGTGGGAACGTGTTACAGCAGTTGCAGTCCGTTTGTAATCTTCAGATAATAGTCTTCAGAAACAGCTATTAATGTACGAAACAAGTTCCGAAATCGCCGTCGTCATTTCATGAAGCCCTCGTCGCAGCGACTGTTTTCGACGGAAAGCGCACTGAGCTGTACGTACCCGAAGGCATCATCCCAGCAGACCGGCGATTGCTGACATTACGTATGCTGTTTGTGAGATCTTCTCTTCGAGAGTCTACAGAGACGCACCACGAAGAGAACTTCACTTACACGATTCAGTCATCAACCTAAGCACCCGCAAATTGCTTATCCCATTCTCATAGTTTGAAAAGAAATAAATGGAGAGTTTGGACCGAACATCCGAGAATCTCTTTATGAAGCCCTAAGCATCGTAAGCCAACATCTCAACTAGTCAAACGATATTTGACAGACGTTGTCTTTTCCATTTTGAGAGAAAATTCGTTCA
The DNA here is from genome assembly GCF_021461395.2 of Schistocerca americana. Taxonomy (NCBI): domain Eukaryota; kingdom Metazoa; phylum Arthropoda; class Insecta; order Orthoptera; family Acrididae; genus Schistocerca; species Schistocerca americana. The sequence goes on along the minus strand of NC_060119.1, from coordinate 705,042,167 downwards.
TAGATTATCATTATTGTAACGATTTTGTGTCATAATAATAAGGTTACTTACTATTTTCAATTAACAGGATACACATATGTGACACAGTAAACTAAAAAAACGTAAAACAAAATTAATTTACAAAGTAAGATGACAGTTTAAAACATAAACCAAAATAAGTAAATAATTAGAATAGTAATGAACGTTTAGATATTTTAATTAGGCATGTTGCACATACTCCGATAGCAAATTGTGTACAAAAACCAGCTTTATTACACCTGGATGTATATGGTGTAAAAGTTTCTCTGATTCATGTTGTAACAAAAGTTACCATTTTTAAAAATTCCTTAATAGTGATGGAGCAATTTGCAAATTGTCAGTTATTTCAGAAGTTTATTGTGCAGTTTTCAAGTACGTTAGTTAAATTTCAATTTTTATATGCAACACATGTTTTATATTCCACGGTTTTGAACCTATTCCTTCTAAAGTTAGTGTGCCAAATTACCTTTTGGGGTGTGTTCCACCTCTTAAAAGTGAATTTGGGCACAAAAAAAACGTATTGCTTCATTTTACCACTCTACACACCGACCAAGTTTCATCAAGACCGTTCATTGACACTTCGAAATGTTCCCTTGGCAGTGATATCGAAAATAAAACTGTGTGGCCTGAAGATCGAGCCCAGATGTCTTGGGTGACTTCATGTGTCTGTAACTAGTGGGTCTGGAAAACACTGTTTAGAGCTGATTTATTTATTTATTGTATGGCGACAACAGCAAATACTGGAAATGTATACAGTTTACAATTATACATTTAAGGATTTTGGAACTCAGAAAATATGTTCAAATTCTTAAAGTTAACAATTCAGTACTAAAAGAAGGACATTTAAACCATAAATTTAGGACTGTTAATTAAAACAGATACATTTAGTAAGAGTTTAACATCTATTGAATGAAACTAGTTGATAGCAGAGGGAGTAGGATTAATAAAATCACTGAATGCTCCTAGGTACTTTCTCAGAGGACAGTCTGTGACAATATATTGAACGGTTTGCTCTTGGGCCCAACAGGGATAGTCCCAGAGTCCCCACTTGTGCAACAGAGCAGAGCACCTGGCGTGACCGGTTCTTATCCTATTTAGTCGTGACCACTCACTTCTCTTCAGATCAAGTCCTGGTAGACTTGCAGATGGATCTTGAACACCTTGATGTTTTATTTTTGCAACATTCCATATTTCGCATCACTCTTCTTTAAGGTCAAGCTTCTTGTAGTTTTTTCCATTATGCCACAGTGGAGTGCGTGACATCAAGCGGTCTGGAGGATGCTCATTTAAGACTGTATGAATTGGAGGGTCTTAGAGGTAGTTGGGTGATTCAGTTTCGTCCTTTCTCTGCTGATTGCTTCTTGGCGTCGCAATTCAGCTTGTGGAATGTTACTGGTGGTGTGCAGCCAAGGGATCCCTGTGGATTTTAGTGAACCTGTAATAATCTAGTTGTTTCATTCAGATGGATGTGTAATTTCATTGTATGAGCACTGTGTTGTCATGCTTGGGCAGAGCATTTAGCCACTAGGTATAATAGTGCCAGAGCTGCCGTCCATAAAGTGGAAGCTTCAGCACCACAGAGTGTGCTAACCGGTTTCTTTATGATATTATTTCGAGTCTTTAGCTTTCGGCTAGAGCTTTCCAGGTATTTTTTGTGTGTTAACGACCTATCGAAGGTGACACCAAGGTATTTAGGCTGGAAATTGTGTCTAATCCTCTGGTGGCAGAAATTCACGTTGAGCTGTTGGTTTGCGATTGTGTTGTTTAAGTGGTATGCGTAGACTTCTGTCTTGGCTGCGTTTGGTTGGAGTCTCCATGCTTGCTAAGTCTGTAGACAATATATTTTCTCTTTCATCGAGTGTGCTGGTTTGTATGGTTATGGCGTCATTGGCGTAGCAAAACGTTTTGCTAATAGTGTTTGGCACGTCACTGGTACATAGGTTGAAGAGCTGGGGCGCTAGGACGGATCCTTGGGCAAGCATATTTTTTATGGTAAATGACTTACTCTGTTTTGTCCAACGCTAACCTCGAAGTATCGGTTGGTTAACATATTTCCCTCAAGTGCCGTCAGTTTCTTACTTGGGACCTGCTACTTTACCTTCAGCCATACAGTATCATATGCTGCTGACAAATCAACAAAGGCCACCAATGTCTTTAGTTTCTTCTGAATCCAGCCTCAGTGTAGGATGTCAAGGCTAGAACCTGTTCACAGCAGCTGCACTGGCTTCTGAATCCAGCCTGATGAATGTTGGAGCTATATTATTTATTATTCCTTGAATTCTGTTAAGGATAAATCGTTCCAGTAGTTTGAAGCACAAACTGAGTAGCGAAGTTGGGCGGTAACTTCAGGGGTCATCAACTGGCTTTCTGGGCTTGAGGATTGCTAGTGTATTTGCGACCTCGAACTGTTGCACTTTTCCAGTGTCGAGTGTATCGTTGTAGAACCTCTTCAGCCAAATCCTTCCTTGTTCCACAATATTTTTTATAAATTCAGGGCATATGCCATCCAGTCCTGCTGCTTCCCTAATTTTCAATGTTTTGATAGCCTCATTCGTATCTCCTTCATTAAAGGGGTCTAATAAGGTGGTTTTATCACGAAGGTAGCTATTGATTTCATTCAGCTCACCCTTTATCTTTTCTTTGGTGGATACGTCGACAGGGACTGCTAGTTCTGATTATCTTCGGTTGTTGATTTCAAACATTGCAGTGTCAAGTTTCCTTAATAACGGCCACGCCTTCCTGCTTGAATTAGTGAAATTTAAATCGGAAGTCAGGGCCATCTATTTCCGCTTTCTCGTTTCGTTTAGCTGTTATAGAATTCTTTTAGCAGTATCAGGGTTTTCAGTCTGTTAGTATCCGCATACATGTTTTCTGTTTCGACATCCTAGCAAGGGATGTAATGTTCCCTGAGCCCTCGTGCTATATCGTGTTTGGCTGCACCAATGATGAATCCCACAAACCTCTTATAATTTTCTACTTTTGGTGCTATCCATCGTTAGTTGCTGTCAACCTTCTGAGTATAACGATCCCAGTTAGTTTTCCTGAAATTCCATCTCGCCTTATTAAAGGAATTTGTGATAGGTATCTCAAACCCTGTACCGATTATTTTATGGGGAAGCTCTCTACGACTTTTCTAGTACGACCCAAAAGAAGTGTCTTTTCGTCACTGGAGACAAAGCACAGATCAGAATTGGGTAGCAGAGCAAAAGATTTTCATTTCTTTGGCGTCATAACTAAGACAGAGTTTTTCTCCTTCCGCCCATTCTACTAGTTTCTTTCCATTATCATCACTGTTTTTATAAGCCTAGGTATTGTGATGGCTGCTGAAATCATCTAAGTATATACACGGCTGAGGTATAGAGGTAAGACTGGAATGGGCCAGTGGACGTTCGGTGGTTTGCACATTGAAACAACAGTTAAACCACTTAGGTCCACAGTGATTACTTCGATGCTACTGATCTCTTGGCAACTCACTCCTTTAGTATCAGGGAGGCTATTTCTTACATAAGTGAAAGAGCCATGTACTGATGATGGCAGGTATCCTAACATTTTGTGTCCTGCAGCCTTCCCTTTGTTATATGATCTTCATTTAGATGGGGTTCTTGGAAAGCTATGATATCGGTATTATGATGAATGGCTAGTTTTCTAAGGTATTCACATTTGTCTTTTGATAGTTCTTTTACATTTATCTGTAAAATATGGATACTTCGTCCTGAATTCTTCGTCATCTTTGTTTGGCTCTGAGAAAAGCCTTTGTTGCAGCCCGATTTCTTCTGCTGTTGTCTTGAAAAGCCGTTAGAAATCTTTGATCTAGAACGGCTCCGGTGGTGTAGTGTCCTCGCCGTCGTGCCTTAGCCGTCCGTTGCCAGGCGTACACCATTTAGGAGGTTGTCTACACGTCGCACACCCACTGTGTTCCTGTGGGGCTATGTGGTTTTAAGAATTTGCTTATTGCATATTTTCTTCTGAGATGTAGAGGAGGAATACTAGATAGACCAGACAATAGCTCTAACAGTGCCAGCAATGGTTCTCATGACCTCATTCACATATCCACACACATCTACCTTAGTGGTCTGCACGCTGCATTTCCAGTCAGCGGATCAATTCAGCAGCTGAGTACACTGATGAAACTACAGCATCGCGAAATATATCTGCATTTCATCCTCAGTTTTTCCGATTATTGTGTGGAGTAGATCTACTCTAGGGCCAATCTTGGTCGTTTGGTTCATACCGTGTTCCTTATACGACAGTATCCGGTCGAGGGTAACACTTAGATATTTAGGGAATAGTTGTAGGGAACTTCAGTTCCATCAAATAGCATGTGTAGCTTCTTGTGAGACACTTTATTATTGGTATGGAACGTTCTCATTCAAGTTCTCATTCAATATGGCGAGGCCACTTGAGTGTTTTCTCACATTGCACGTGCAATTTGTTCTGATATATTAAAACCAGGTCATCTGCATAATAAATTTTTATGAAGTTAGTAGTTGGCATGCCATGGACTTTAAAACTGAACAGAATGGTACCCAGAATTAATGATAACGTAAACCGCATGCACACACTTCTGGCGCGTGGCTTCCTACATACTCATTTTCAGTGACTCGGAATGTTTGACGCGTAAGAGTACATGTATGTCAACACTTCTGTATCGTGATATCAGGAACCTTTCCGGCTGACTTCAGAGGAGTCTGACGGCACAGCAATAAGTCAATGTCACCCTGTCTCCTCATATTTTATCTCTCATAACACAGCGTATTGCATCACACTTACATCGTGTGATACGACAGGAACGATCATTTGAAGCAAAAAACTTCGTATGGAGGTACAGAATACTCCGAATGGTTTCCGAGATGGATCAAATTTAATGTGCATTGTTAATTTCTGTGTTATTCAGCATCTTGTCAGGTTTCCACATGTTCAACTGTTAGTAGACATTACAACACGGATATCAATCGAAAATATGTATTTTAACGCATTCACCTTTAAGCCGTATCGTACATGTCATATTACAGTTGTTGTACAGTTCACAACAAATGTTCTTACATTCCACGGACTTCAGTACATTTGTGCACTCTTGGGAGAAAATGTGTTGTTGCCTGAGCACCTCTGCACATCCCCTAAAAGGGACAGCGGCATCCATGTTGCAAGCAAGTAATTCATCTCGCGTGTTCGCCTTTCCTTTGCACACCTCAGACTTCATCCAATCCCACAAACAAAAATTTAATGGCGTAAGGTCTGGCAGTCTTGGTGGTCAGTTAAATGTATTACCACGACCAATCCAGCGATTAGGATAGTGTGACTGAGCCCAAAAACAAACGAACAATAAACGTGTTTCATCTCGGAAACCATTTGGAATGAGACGTAAGTCCGTATGAGGTTTTTGCTTCAAATGGTCGTTCCTGTCATATCCATAAATACTGACCATTCATTCTGGGACGCAGTGTATCTCAAACGCACATTGCACGTAAGGTATCACTGCTTACTTGTCAGACAGGAACGCAGGGGACCCTCCCAAAACTTCTCCACCTTCGCTTACTGTATGTCGATTAACTGACCAGGGGTTGGTACACTGTATTTGTCGTCTCGCCAGTCACATTCACATCACGGCACCTATGGTGATGAGCCATCCCGTTGGCCGACAGCATCCGGAGTGTAAGATTATGAAATTTTCCCGTACTGGGTATGGTAAAATGGCGGTGTTGTGTATTTGCATCAGCCTCAGGAATCGTCACACCAACATGAGTCAGGGGACCTGTAGTCACCATGCTGTAACTTCTTAGGCTCGGGCCGTCTCGTCGACAACGGAAATTGGCCAGCTTGTAGCCAAGCAGTTCTGCTAACCAGCAGCCCAACAAGTGGTTCTAAGACGTCCCATAGTCAAAGCGCCGGTACCGCACACTTTCTCGCAACACATCCACCCAGGCCAGCCTCAGGGAAGAGAAATTCAACAATCTTACTCCGGAAGCCACTAGCTATGTATTTCCCTCCAGAAAAGTTAAGAAATACATCTGCGAAATTGACTTATTACCGCAAGGTGATATGTGACTCTACTGTCACAGCAGTTCATGCTTAGCAGTACAACCACGAATGAGAAAAAGCAACTGGATTCACATCAAAGTATCCATTACCGTAATAGTGCTTAAGCGATGTAGGGATACGCTAGAAAACAGAAATCTGGAAATCCGTACGCGGAACCAGAGCTTGGTTCCCCAGAGTACCTGCCAAAGTCTTAACCAGTGCGCCATCTCGATGGCGTAACAAAAGAGAGGGACATTAAAGGGAATGCCGTCTCGTGTATGACGAGGTTATCACTGAAGAAGCAGGAACTGTGACCGCAGCAAATATCCTCACGTACTTTACTAATTTCCAGCATTATGGAAGACATGACGTCAGCGACTGTATGGTTTACCAAATTATGCAATAAATTGCAGAAAACCGTCGAAGTCGCAATATTAATTTTCTTTGTCACTTGATGACTAGTTTTGTACCGAAGCTCATTATCAAATCATCCAATAAGCTATGGAATGACATACATTACGACAGATACACGATAGTTCATTCTTGTTAAACACATCTTTTAAAGCAGTGCACAGCTGAACTTCATTCACCTAACTAGTTAGGTGTCTGAAGTTCAACTCTGCATTACTTTACAAGATATGTTTAATTAGAATAAACAGACATGCTTTCACCTAACTAGTTAGGTGAATGAGGCTCAGCTCTGCACTGTTTTACGAGTTATGTTTAACTACAGTTAACACTCATGTCATTGTAGTAATGTGTGTTACTTCGTACCTTATTGGATGATTTGATAATGCGCTTAGGCTCGAAAATAGTCATCAAGTAATAAAAAAATTAATATTGAAACTTCAACGGTTCTTTGCTATTATTGCACAACTAGCGAAACCGGCAATGCTTCACAGTTGTTAAATATGTATGGGGGTTGGATATACATCTTAATTTCCTTCTCCCCCTCTCTCCATCCCTCTCGTCTTCCATCCTCCCTTTGTCCATCACCTTCCTCCAGCACCCTATAGCTCTCTTATTCCACACCCTCTCTGCCCATTTCCTCCTACCTGTCTGTCCATTCGTCCTTCCTCTTCTTTGTATCCATTTCCTCCCTCCTTCTCTGGCCATTTCTTCCTCCCCCTCACTCTCGCCTTATTTATTGTCCGCACCTTGTGGTCGTGTGGTACCGTTCTCTCTTCCCGCGCCCGGTTTCCCGGGTTCGATTCCCGGCGGGGTCAGGGATTTTCTCTGCCTCGTGATGACTGGTTGTTGTGTGATGTCCTTAGGTTAGTTAGGTTTAAGTAGTTCTAAGTTCTAGGGGACTGATGACCATAGATGTTAAGTCCCATAGTGCTCAGAGCCATTTGAACCTTATTTATTGTTATTAAAAAGGGAACCTTGATTGGGAGTAGAACTCAGAACGAATGGGTAAATCAGTTGGAATCATTAGTACATGGGGAGCCACAAAGACCTTTCCAGCTGTTGAATCTCTGAGGATAGTAGCTTTAATGACAGAATTTCGCATGGTTTTAATCTACGAACAGGTAGGGTTACATAGTTAGCCATAAACACAACTTTCCTGTTTTCCGTTAAAAATGACTGCGAAAAGGCGTATAACACCGATGGTTTATCGACTCTCAGGCACGCCGCGTACAACTATCCATGGGGAATCACCACCAATAACACACGCTTGGTGGCCTGTTCTGTCGACGTTCCAACTTAGTTTGTGTGCAAGCTCCAACTGAGCGAGTCAAACATCCGTTGTTCCAGAGTCATAATGAATCGCGATTGAGAATTTCTAATTCGATTTGCCTCCAAACGCTGCCTACGCTCTTCGTCAGTCTGGTTGACTCAACGACCACTTAGTTGGCCAACTTTGCGCGCACGCCGACCGATATTTCGACGTCTCACTGTTGGAATTTTTCCCAAAGAAATAAAACACGAAATGAAATCAATTGAATGTTTGCAACAAACCAAATTACCCACAAAAATTGCCACGAAATGACATCAATTCAGTCTTTGCTACAAACCAAAGATAAGATCACCACCGAAAAATCGCTTTCAATCACATCCTTTTTGGAAAATATCAGTATTCAATGCCTAATTTATTGTTGTTATGAAAACATGCGACAGTAGAAATGTAAAACCGAACATTAATTTTTTTGTTATGACAACATGTGACAACAGAACTGTCAAAGCGACAGTCCTGACAATTACGAAAAGAAAAAGGAAAAAATTTAAATAAATAAAAAAATCCAGCCATATAGGTCGAGCCGAGCAGCTACTCACTGAGATCCAATGTGGACTGTAATTAAACTTGGTAGATAAGCTTGTGTGTTAATGCGGAAACAGTTTACGCGGAAAAATAATTAATTCCAGTTTTGGCCCCAGGTGCTGAATTTTTTTTGTGGTGAGGTCTTATGGGACCAAACTACTTTTTTATTTTTTTAAAGGAAACCTTCATTTTTTATGGGTAGTTGACGCTTTTCACTAAGTAATGTTAGTATCCTTAACAATATAGTACAAATAATGAAGTATATCTGGATACCATGCAACACCGCATCACCGAAATAGCTGTTGTCTTTCTTTTTTTTGTCACAAACACACGTTTAGAAGCCCTGGTAGTACTACTGGACGTACTTTTGACTCTGATTTGGATGTGAGCATGACACAGGTTTAGTGGGATGCACTTTGTAACGCTGATTTCACTGAGAAGAAAAACTTTAGAAACTATACTTGACTATTTGAGCCGAGAAGAGAAACACTTTCTCTTTTATGGTGCACTTATTCACTTTCACTTCACACTTTCTTCTTGTGGTGAGGTGGCTGGTGGCGGTGCTTTGGGTCACAGGCCGGGGAGGACTCTGCCGATTGCTGTCTGCAGTGGAATCTGCAGGAAGTTTCTGAAGTTCTCGCGGTAGCGCCTGTGCTGCTGGGCCGTCTTGTTCTCCTCCCAGAGGCCCATCAGGAAGGCCAGCTGGTCGGTCTGCCTCCTCGCTAGGGTGGCGTGTGCCGTCATGGCGAGGATCCAGAGAGTCTCCAGTCGCTTGGGTCGTGGAAATGGGATGGAGTCTGGGGCGGTGATCGCTTCCACTGTGATGCTTCCCGGCGCCGTTCTGTTAATATGGACCACCATCTGCTAGCATGCTTTCCATATGTTGGTGGCATTCCCGCAGGTGAAACAGTGCTCGAGGGTGTCGGCCATGGCACATACGTCGCTCTTCTCACTTGTGACGAGTTTTATCTCTGCCAGTCTTTGGCTGGTTGGTAACGTTCTGTTTACTATTTTGTACCATGTCTCCTTTGCATCCTTAGGCAACACGTTTTCCGAGACATTTTCCCATATTTGTTTCAAATTGTACTGCGGAAGTTTGTTTTCAATTTTGTTTTTCGACGGTTTACCCCTGAGGGCCCAGTATATTCTCTTTGCTGGTCTGTGGCCAGGGTATGCCACGGTGTCCATTGCGTAACTTTCATTTACAAAGTGCAGCCTGACGTGTCACATTCTGAAGGGGATGTGCGTTGTGTCGACCAGCGCTTCTTCCGATGCGGGCTTTTATCTTGCAATCACCGTTGCTGTGGCGCTGTCAGGGTTACTGTCCTGGATGGCGAGCGTTCGTTTTAATAGGAGTGCTGCACATTTGGTCTCTACATCAACTAGACCTAGTCCCCCTTCTTTCGTTGGCAGCGAGCACGTTGCTTGCGCCACTTTTAATACATTTCGACGCCACAGCAGGTAGCACACTGCGCTCGTAAGTGCTCGCGCAAGTTCTGTCGGGATGCATAAGATTTGCGCCAGGTGCCATGCTTTCGACAGGATCGTCGTATATATCAGGTCTATTTTCTGGTGGATTGTTAGTCTCCGGTTCGGGCGCTGTCTGGAGAGACCTCTTATGGCGTGTAGCACGTCTCTCCAGTTGTACGCGGCGATTCTAAGTGGACAAGACTGTATAAATATTCCAAGAACATTATGGCTTTCTGCTATTTTGTACCACTGCCTGCCTGGTTTGAGTCGTTGATTCCCTATCGGCAGTAGTACTGTTTTTCTCGTTTTGGTTTGGGGCGCCTGATGCTTTCTGGAATGTGTTCATGATGGATTCTACTCTCCCAATATCTTCCTGATCTTCAATAAAGATGCCTAGGTCGACAACGTAGGCTATACATGCTATTGCTTTGTCTCCTACGGAGAATCCTCTGATGTCGTTTGTGAGTTTCCGCAGCAGCGAGTCCAGTGCTATAGCGAAGAAAGCCTTAGATCATCGGTCCCTAAGCCTGCATACTACTTAAGTTAACTTAAACTAACTTACGCTATGGACAACACACTCACATCCATGCCCGATGGAGGACTCGAACCCCTGATGGGGGGAGCCGCACGGACCGTGACAAGTTGCCTCAGACTGCACGGCTACCCCGCGCGGCCCAGGTGCTGACCTGGCGCTGTTGATCACGTCGTTTAAGGAAAGCAGCACCTCGACGACGACTCCAGCGTTCATGTTGAACAAACTGTGTAAGCGGCGGTTAATAATAAAATCAACATTACGCCTTTCTCACTTTTTTTACCTTTCCAGCCGACGTCTGGTTCGTAATCCATTACGTATGGAAACATTTCTCTAAGTCTTTCTTGCATTCACAACACCAGATTTGCACCTGGTGACCTGCGAACCATTCAACGAAACATCATTGATATAGTCTTTCGGAGCCGAAGGCCCACTCGTGTACCCTTGATGACTGCACGACACAAAGTTTTACGGCTCGCCTCTACCCGTCAACACTGACATTGGACTGTTGATGGTTGGGAACATGTTGCCTGGCCGGACGAGTCTCGTTTCAAATCGCATCGAGCGGATGGACGTGTACGGGTATGAATCCATGGATCCTGCGCGTCAGCAGGGGACTGTTCAAGCTGATGGAAACTTTGTGATGATGTGGGGCGTGTGCAGTTGAGGTGGTATGGGACCGCTGATACGTCTGGATACGACTCTGACAGGTGACACGTACGTAACTATCCTGTCTGATCACCTGCATCCATTCATGTCCATTGTGCATTCCGACGGACTTGGGCAATTCCAGCAGACAATGCGACACCCCACACGTCCAGAATTGCTACAGAGTGGCTCCAGGAACACTCTTCTGAATTTAAGCACTTCCGCTGGTCACCAAACTCCCCAGACATAAACATTATTGAGTATATCTGGGACGCCTTGCAACGTGCTGTTCAGAAGAGATCTCCACCCCCTTGAACTCTTACGGATTTATGGACAGCCCTGCAGGATTCATGGTGTCAATGCCCTCCACCACTATCTCAGACGTTAGCTGAGTCCATGCCACGTCGTGCTGTGGCACTTCTACGTGCTCGTGGGGGACCTAATGATATTAGGCAGGAGTACCAGTTTCTTTCGCTCTTCAGTGTATAAGTCCACCGGTCTTCGTAGCTGATGTCGATGCCGAAAAACTGGGCCGTTACGCCGTGTCATATTCCTCTTCAAACTTTTTTAACGGTCGGCGTTTCCATTCCTCTGCTGGAATGTTTTTCAAGATTCCACTGGTGTCCCTGGTTAGCTGCACACTGTCGAAAGACAGTGCAAGTTCGTTTTTTTTTTTCTTTTTTTTCGAGGAAACTGAGTTGGGCGGCCGTCATGATATAAATACTGGAAACAGATACAGAAAGAGAGGAAGAACTCAAAATACTACTGTTGTGGTGCCACCTCGATTGTTTCCGGGTAGCTGTTCATGTACCTCACACGCCTTGGCTGGGTTTTCATCTCGTGATAGCGAGTAGCCACGAAGACGGAAGCCTGTAGCAATCATCTCTGTTGAAATTGTACTCAACATATTGTACCGCTTCATCAACTTCCGTTCTATAAATATTGCTTTCTCTGGCTACCAAACGTACATTCTTAAAATGTATTACAAGGCTTACTGTATGATTTTAGTTCCAATTCTTGACATATTTTTGAAATTACTTACAATACTTACCAGTTTAATGAAACAATATATTTTATCCACTCATTTGTATTTTACACCAGATATGATTTTTTCCATGAATGGTTTTCTATTTTTAATTACTTGTACTTCATAAAATTCACTACAAGAAAGTTCTTAATTAATTTTAACGTTTACCAAATACTTAACAGTAAATACTGGAAATCTCTCGCTTCCCGCAGAGCGAATGTTCCCCATAATTGAAAAAAAATTCTCAACTAGAGCAGGCAAAGACATTCCAAACTCAATATTGCAACATGAAATATCAGTCTTTTGAAACACCGTATAAATTGCTTTCCACTTCTTGTATTTGGCACTTTTTCAGAACCTGAACCACAACCTAACCTTTAGTTTTGAGTTAACTGGTTCAACAATGTACATTCATCAAATAAGTCATTAGTATTTATGGGATCTTTTATAACTGCATTAGCAATTTGTGAACTCTCTCTTAAATCAGACCACACAATATCGGTTCGTCAAGTTATGCACTGGAAGTTACTAAGTTTACAAAAGATCGTTTTACACAACTCTAAGTATTGGACACTGGAATTATAAAAACTGTCTACGCTTGAGAAAAATTGTTCTTCCTGAACACATTTTTTTTCTTTTAGATTGCATAGCAATTCTGTGACAGAGGATGGTATAAATTTGTGAGTTTTTTCTTTCCTGGAGTTGACAAATTAGTTCAGAACATATCTGAAATGCTTCTGCTGATGTGACAGAATTATCTTCCAATTTCAGAACTATGTTATTAAATAATTGTAGAATTAACATACAAAAACCTCTAAAATATTTGACTTTCCAGATTCTCCAAAAAATCTATTAATGATTTTCGCCATTTGTCACAGGGTAAGAAGTATCATCTCAGGCCATCAAAACTGAAATTAATTCTTTCTATTGCTGTTAACAAGCTAAGGAACCTTGTGCTACTATGATATAAATAGCTTCTTGTAATCTGTGTATAGAAATTCACAGAACTTTTTAAGTATCGTTCCTCTTACTGTATATGCATGATATATTTATAAAATTTTTGTAACAATAGCTTTTGTATCCAGTGGTAGAGAAACACAGAGGATTTTTAGTACTGAATTGTATACAGTGTGAGCTGAACAACCAATTACTAAAACAGATCTGACTAAGTCACGACGAACTTTTCTGAACACATTTTCCTTTTCTTTTATCTTTACACCACCAAAATTACTGTTAATGTTATCTGCAGTATAAGAAACCAACTTGTTCTCAAACTTGTATTTTTTCACACACTACAAAAGATACTGAGTCAAAATTTAAGCAGTTTCGCCTGACACTTCATGGAAATTTCGAAGCTTAACTTGAATTCCCTCCTCCAGATTGAAATCTCTTACAATAATAGGAACAAGTTTTATTCCACTTTTGTTTGAACTGTTCATCATTACTGTTACATAATTAAAGTTTTCCAAAGAACGCAACGCATTATCAAATACAAATGGCGAAATAACGTTAACTTTAACTGCTATGATTTTAGTTCTGGCAGACGAAAATTTTGGGTCACGAAACTTTTGAACCAATTTAGATCTGCAGCATGATGTTCAGCTAAGGATTTGCGTCTCCTGCAACGCTCTCCGAACAGGCTTCTGCGGTGAACGTTGGAAAGCTAACCGTATACGTTCTTATCATCTTCAGTTGTTCCAGGTCGTCCAGTACAGGGCTTCACATCAACGCCTGTTGTTTGCCTAAAATTCCTGTACCACCATTATATGGACATCCGCGAGAGTGACTGCTTCCTATGGCGTGTTTAGAAGTTCCTTTGAACCGGCTGATCCGATTTGGTATGAATAAACCATTCCACATACTGCGCCTTTTCTTGGACCGTTGTCATTGTGGTTCACTCACGACAACCTTTAACACACAAACAAAACTTTTTGAATTTGTCTGTCACACAAACTGAACGTGGTGTGAATGTCTTAACAACGCAATTAAAGGACACTTGTTTTAAAATCCCGTAATCGTTTCCCATTGCAACGCATATGTTTGTAATTTGGATTAAAGGTGGCTACAACAGTCCTCTGTTGGTGCAAAAGCGTGGCGCCCTGCGACGTCTCTCTTAGGCTCAACTACGCTTCAAACAGCAAGGCGTCGACACGTGCGAAGAAAAGGACAGCGCTCAGAAATTCATGCGACGTGTGAAGTGGGTTATTGACGTTGCTTTCGCACCATATGTCACGACAATTCTGCCCAGCACAACCGTGGGGCTTTCACATGATGTGAAGGTCGGCACGGCCCGTGTTACCCACATTTCACCCCTTCTTTTGATGCCTACTCGATGTACATCACATCTGTCGATTTCCGCCTCATTCGGATAATTCTTTCGTGGTGCGCGGTTTTTTTCGTCTCAGAGTGTAATAATATAAATCTATATTAGTAAGAGTAAATATTCTTTTGAGAGCAATGAATTTCCCTTTGCGAACAGTGAAATGAATTTTGTCATAGAGATGAATTAAATTTACAGAATAATTGTAGAATCACTATATTCACGATAATGTTCAGATGTTCTTTGCACAACTAAAACTGAAGCGTGTAACTGGTACATAATGGTGACATTCCGTTCGTACGGTTTAACATTAAAGATGCAATTAAATCTTCATCCATTACTTCGAATAATTAAGAAAAAGAGAAATTCATCGTTGCATTTATACTGTTTACTGCGACAGCTTACACATGGACGGATAATTCTGTAGTTCATTGTCATCTTGAGTCAGCAATTCTTAGTCACTGCTTCGTCAGGTTTCCAACCAGGCACTTGATCGAACACTGTATACAAAGGCTTGCAGCAGCTAGTTTCTAAACCTATATCCGTATTCTACGAGCTACTTTACATTGTGTGGTGGAGGGTATTTCTATAAAACTATTATTTCCTCTTACCCTATTCCAGTCTGTTGGAAATTCCAAATGAGACAGTAATTCTTCTGTTTTTCTAGTCGTGGTCGCATAGAGAGACGTATATGCGAGGAAGCTATATTTTACTCGACTTTTCTAGGCACAGAGGCACTCTGAATTTCAGCTCCAAAAATGTATGTGATCCACGACGCCTCTATTTCAGCTTCTGCCACTGGAGTTTGTTCAGCATCTCTGGAATGCTCTTGTTTTTTCTAAACGAACCTGTGACTAAATGCGCCGCTTCTCATTACATCTCTGTCTCTTCTATTAACACATCCTGGTAAGAGTACGAGAGTAACGAACAATATTCAAGAATAGAGCGAATTAGCGGAATGTAGACATTTTTCGTGGATCAGTTACATTTTCTTAAGATTTTCCAATATATCTCATCTTGTCATCGGATTTTCTGATGATTAGTTTTATGTGAGAAGGAAAAGGAGCCGGCCGGAGTGGCCGAGCGGTTCTAGGCGCTTCAGTCTGGAACCTCGCGACCGCTATGGTCGCAGGTTCGAATCCTGCCTCGGGCATGGATGTGTGTGATGTCCTTAGGTTAGTTAGGTTTAAGTAGTTCTAAGTTCTAGGGGACTGATGACCTCAGATGTTAAGTCCCATAATGCTCAGAGCCATTTGAACCATTTTTTGAAGGAAAAGGAAGGAAAATTGTGGTTTAATGTCCGATCTGTAACGTGAAGATTTTTTGAGGGCTAACAACGGCCGGGGCGCGTCCACAATGGCTGTCCCAATTTCTATAACAAAGAAAGAGCACAACTTTTGTTCTTTGACGGCGGCAGTACAAAATTTGTCCTCTAATGACATGATTGTTATGAATATCAGCCAGTTACACTGCTCTTTAAATGGCTTTCATTTTATAAGTTGCTCACGATGAGCCCATTTCGGCATGTTGCCATCATGAGGTGCTCTGTAAATACGTAAGTAAGTGATGGCCTTAGTATGATGGTCTGTAACTACGATCAGAAATGTTGTAATGTATTCGTTTGGTGTTTCTACCTTGCATATAATGTAGTTGCTGCCATGTCCTGTCTTTTTTTAGAATTATTATTTTTCCTTAGATGTACATTTGAAGACTTATATCTGACTTAAGTCTTTTATATGTATGCTATTTTTCTCTAGATAGCTTGGATGACAGTGGATCAGGGATACTACATGTTTACATAATTACCATTACAAAT
Organism: Schistocerca americana; assembly: GCF_021461395.2. Classification (NCBI taxonomy): domain Eukaryota; kingdom Metazoa; phylum Arthropoda; class Insecta; order Orthoptera; family Acrididae; genus Schistocerca; species Schistocerca americana. The sequence goes on along the minus strand of NC_060119.1, from coordinate 705,026,055 downwards.
AAGTGATATGTGAAAATTCGGCTGTTTTTTACAATTTTTAAAGGTTTGGTTCTAATTATGTTTTTGCCTTGGATTTTGTTTTGGTTTTAGTTGAAATTTTTATGTTATATTTTTATTTTTTCGTAATAATTTTGTTATTGTCTATGATCTGTGATGTTTTCTTCGTGCTATGTCTTTGTTGAATACTCTTCATGGTATTATGGTTGTTACTATGGTAAGTGTCTCGGGTTTATTACTTTACCCGGTTTCTTGATTTATAAAATGAATAAAGTTTTCTATGTACTTTTTGTGCGCCAGAGAAATTAAATACAATCCATCCACATTTTTTCAACATCTACAAACAGAAAAATACGACGTAAAACCCATAAACGTAGCACTAGAAATCCTCCGTAATACACAAAAGGGAGTATTCATGAATATCTTTGAGGAAATAGAGATATATTCACATTCATACGGGAGCCCCACAAATCTACTGAATGAACAAACCGACCTACAGTACAAAAAGTATATGGGAGCCTTTATATTTTATGAAGTAACAGCTTTTTCATGAGATGAGAAAACATTTTATTTTCCAAGCACAGATCAAAAACTAACAAGAATAAACCACTCGTAACCAAGCCGACTACGGCAAAGATAAATATCTATCAGCTGCAACTTTCACCCGCTGTTTTTGGCGCAGTGGATAAATGACGTCGCCACATCAGCCCCCCCTCCTTTTGAAACCGGGTGCACCAGGTATGTGGGGAAACTTGCACTTGATTTTTCTACCAGCTCTCGTGAAAACATCTGGTGCAGGCAATGGCTGCTCCTGTTCTGCACTTGCTGCTTCGTTGTCCTCTTCTGAAACCGAGGGCTCTCCGAGACTATCTGCTGTTTCTTTGGCCTCCACGGTTGAGGTTGATTTTGCAGACCGAGGAAGGAGTATACCCTCTTCGGTGTAAGCAGGTTTAAGCCGCTCAATTGAGACTATCTCTTCTTTACCATCCTTATCGATTTTGAAGCTGTGGCTTCCTCTTGTGATTACCCTGTATGGTCCAGAGTAAGGCGAAACAAGCGGCGGGCGCACCGTATCATCCCTAAGCCACACGTGGGACGTTGCTTGCAGGTCTTTATGTAAAAACACTCTCCGGTCTCCATGTCTGACAGGGTTAGTGGGTTTGATGTTTCTCATTCTAACGCTGAGTTGTCTCGCGAGTTGCGCGCATAGCTCAGGGGCGAACGGCTGTGTAGATGCTGGAACGATAAATTCTCCAGGAACCCTCAATTGCTCGCCATAAACCAATTCTGCGGAAGAGCATTGTAAGTCCTCCTTCACGACCGTTCTCAATCCGAGTAGGACCAGCGGTAGTGCTTCAGGCCATGAAGTGGAACTACACATTAATGCAGCTTTGAGCGCGCGGTGTAGTCGTTCCACCATTCCATTACTAGATGGGTGATAGCTAGTGGTGCGTAGGTGATTGCACCCGCACAGTAGTAAAAGTTCATTGAAAAGTTGGCTTTCAAACTGCCTTCCGCGATCTGTTGTTATGTTTTGCGGAACACCAAACCTGGAGAACCATGAATGCAACAGTGCTTTTGCAACCGACTCCGCAGAAATGTGTTGTATTACAACTACTTCTGGCCACCTGGTAAAACGATCAATGATTGTGAGCAAATAGCGTTGTTCTGAAGAGCATGATAGCGGGCCAACAATGTCCACATGTATATGTGAAAATCTTGCAGGCATGCACGCGCCCATGCACGACAATCTTTTTGTATTCCAGGCCACACTACTTTGTTGGAAACTAACTCGGCTACAGCTCGTACTCCTGGATGTGATAGGTTATGTAGTGCACTATAAATCTCGCGACGATATTGTTCTGGTATGTAAGGTCGCTCCTTTCCTTTTGCTACATAACACCAAATTCCGTCTGGAACATTTGGGACAGACACACGTCTGAGCTGCAGCGCAGTTCTCTGTTCCTCTATTAGACGGCGCAAGAAAGGATCTTCTCGTTGTTTAGACGATAACTCGGTCCAACGAATTGAATTTAAACTGGCACAATTCCTAGACAGGCAATCTGCGACCAGGTTGTCGTTTCCTGAAATGTGACGCACGTCAGTTGTGAAATGTCCAATGTACTCTACTTGCCTGCACTGACGTGGTGAATTGAGCTCTGTGTCTCATTGAAATATAGCTACTAACGCCTTGTGATCGGTAAAAATTGCAAAGTGCCTCCCTTCGACAGACGTGCGAAAATGCTTTCATCATCATCATCATCATCATCATCATCATCATTATCATCATCATCAGCCAATTCAATCATTAAATGATGTGGCCTCTTCGAGTCGTGGATTCAGGTAGGCTTTCAGCAGTCTTCTCCAAGTGGGACGGTCTTGGGCAGTTCTCTGCCAGGTGTTACCAGCGATCTTCTTGATGTCTTTGTCCCATCTGTCTGGTGGTCTTCCTCTAGGCCTCCGGTGCTCTCTCGGACTCCACTCCAGTACTAGCTTCGTCCATCTGTTGTCTTTTCTTCTTGCGACGTGGCCAGCCCACTGCCATTTCAAGGAACCTACTGTCTCTAAGATGTCATTAACCTTCGTCACAGACCGAATGTCATCTGCCCTTTTCCTGTCCTTTCTTGTATGGCCCAGCATTGATCTCTCCATGGCTCTCTGTGCTGTCCTAAGTTTCCTTTTTGTAAATGAGTTCAGTGTCCATGTCTCGCAGCCATACGTCATCACAGGAAGAATGCATTGATCAAATACTGCTTTCTTCAAATTTACTGGCATTTTTGATCTGAATACTTTTGAATTCTTCCCAAATGCTTGCCAGCCAAGCTTGATGCGTCGATAGATTTCTGGCCTTATGTCTCCCTTCATATTTATAATCTGGCCAAGGTAGACATATTCACTGACCTCTTCTAGTAGACTGTCCTTGACTTTCACATCTCCAGCTGGGGCCCATTTGTTGGACATTACTTTGTTTTGGAAATGTTCATGTTCAAGCCAACCAGCTGACATTCCGATGCAAGATCTGTAACTAAGTTTTGGAGCTCTGCGAAGTCTTTGGCCAATAAGGCAATATCATCAGCAAATCTCAAGTTGGTAAGCCTTCTTCCATTAACTCTAATTCACTTACCTTCCCAGCTCAGCTTTGACATAGCCATTTCCAATACAGCAGAGAACAGTTTTGGGGAGATGGGATCGCCTTGCTTGGCACCCCTCATGATGCGGAATTCTTTAGTTGATTCGCCGATGTTAAAAAAATAAACAACCAAAGAAATTCAGTGCCAAAACTGAAACCCTTTTACAACAGAGGAGAGAAATGAAAATCCAAACCGATCGTGACATGGTAGCGTATTCTGAACTATGTAAGGCAGTGCGAAGAGAAATGAAAACTGACATACAGAAATTCACTGAAGACATCTTACGAGCAAGCTTGGAGAACAAGACAAGTTTAAAGTCAGCCAAACGCAAACTCACAATAGGTAAAAAGCAGATTATCGCACTCGATGGAAACGACAGTCGAATCACTGAAAAGGAGGCGGTTTTGAAGTTCATCAGAGACTTTTATAGCAATTTGTATAGCAATCCAAGGGAAAATTTGAGTGTGCCGAAGTGGCCGTGCGGTTAAAGGCGCTGCAGTCTGGAACCGCAAGGCCGCTACGGTCGCAGGTTCGAATCCTGCCTCGGGCATGGATGTTTGTGATGTCCTTAGGTTAGTTAGGTTTAACTAGTTCTAAGTTCTAGGGGACTAATGACCTCAGCAGTTGAGTCCCATAGTGCTCAGAGTCAGCCACTATTGACCACATTGTGACCGTTAGTGAAGTGATAAGCAGAGCGAATGAATACCAACTGGCTCTCTGCATTGCCTTTGTTGACTTCGAAAAGGCATTTGACTCCGTTAGCCATGTAGCTGTCCTCCAAGCTTTGAGTGAGCAAGAAGTGGGAGCAGCATACACTGAAGTGCTCAGGAAAATCTACGAGAATTCTTCAGCTTATGTTAACATCGGCGAATCAACTAAAGAATTCCGCGAAAATGCTTTATGGCTATGTAAATAGCAAGCAATTCACGGTCAATAGCACTCCATTTTTGCTGCTGTCAAGTCAGGTTTTTAGAGAAAAATGCGAGCGGCTGCCATCTGCCATCAACTTCTTGCTGTAGCGCTGCACCCACTGCTGTTTGGCTCGCATCAACCATGAACGCTAAAGGAGCGCTCAGTTTTGGATGTCCCAGTAGTGTTGCCCGAGAAAGACATTTCTTTAAGTCATGGAAAACTGCTTCAGCATCTGGACTCCATGGAATTTTACGATTTCCTGTTGTATTTTTACCTGCAAGTAACGTTGTGAGTGGCTCTTGGGCGGCAGCTAATTTAGGTAAGTGACGTCTGTAATAGTTGAGCATGCCTAAAAATCTGCGAAGTCCTTTGTAAGTTGTGGGAAGGGGCATCTGTTGTACTTCTTCAACCCGCTCAGGCAAAGGTGACAGGCCTGCTGCTGAAACCAAATATCCCAGGAACTTAACCTCGCGTTTTCCAAACGTGCACTTTGTTTCGTTAATAATTATGCCATACTCTGTCAGACGGCGGAAAAGGTGCCGCAGATGTTCGACATGCTGATATACAGAACCAGAGAATACTAAAATGTCGTCCATATAACAAAATACGAATGGTAATTCTCAAAGCACCTCATGCATGAATCTTCGCCATGTTTGGGCAGCGTTTCTGAGGCCAAATAGCATAAAATTGTACTCAGACAAACCGAATGGTGTGATAACTGCTGTTTTTTTAATGTCAGATGGAGCCATGGGAATCTGGGAAAATGCTTTGGCGCAATCAATCACACATAATATTTTGGCATTGCTAATCGTACTGTTAAAATCAGTCACATTGGGTACTGGGTAGCGGTCGGGAATTGTGCGGGCATTAAGCGCCCTGTAGTCTCCACATACTCTCCATGAATTGTCTTTTTTACGGACCATGTGAATTGGAGATGCCCATGAACTATCAGACCTACTTACAATACCTGTTTTTAGAAGTCTGTCGAACTCAGCTCGCGCCGCGAGCAGCTTCTCTGGAGGTGGACGCCGCGGGCGGAAGGCAACGGGTTGACCATGTGTCGTGCTGATGTGGTGTTGAGTATTGTGTCTGCATTTCCTGGTTGCGTTGACGGGTTCGGTAAGTGCTGGAAAGTCTTGAAGCAGTTAACGAAAAAGTGATTCCTCCGACAGTGCTCTGATATTGCCTACAGTATACGAATCGTTACGACTGTCGGGTGTCTTCTTGCGTGACGCACATGTGTGCTTAGTTGCGGGTACGAAATCGTATCACAATATTCCGACGCGGATGACGCGGTAGAGGAGCCGGAAATCTTCGTGCGGAAAGACACGGGCACATCGCAATGCACTTGAACCGACGCGGAAGACGCAGTAGGCAATATCCCTTCTGTGGGAACTGTCACCAAACGACGGTTAACCAGGTCGGGCATAAGTCGGTAGTTCCGTAAAAAGTCCGCTCCAATTATAGGACTCGGCACATCAGCAACCACAAAAGTCCATTTTGAATGGAAGTTGGAATTCAGATGTAATGCCAACTGTTTCTCACCATAGGTAGATATTCTGGAATTTTTTGCCGCAGTCAGCACATGTTGCGTTGTTGTCGTGAGCATATCACCTCTCTTTCTTGAATAAACACTGACTTCTGAACCTGTGTCAATCAGAAACGTCTCACCTGAAGAGAGGTCCAACACGAACAATCGGTGTGATTGGTTGACTGCAGATACCGTGGCGTTTTCACCTCTTTGAATCACGGTATGACTCGGGCGCCTATGTTGTTGTTGACGAACGTTAGCACTCTTTAACGCCCGCCTTTTAAGTTTGGGTAGCTGCAGGGTTGAATACATTGACGGGCAGTGTTACCGAAGCGTCTGTGGTACCAGCACCATTGATCTGTCAAATCCTGTTGGATAGCATTTCTTCGCCTTTTCCAACTGCGACTTCGTAGCTGCTGGTGGTGTGAAGTTACTTGCACGTTGAGTTTTGCCACTTGTGCTGCCAGTTGCTGTATGGTGGGTTCGGTCGATGAGCACCGCTGTTGGGAAGTATTATTGCTTGTACCTGGCTCACTGACGTCAGATTCCATCACACTATACGTTCTTGGGCCTCTATCCTGGCTGCAGTTGAATTCGGAACACGCAGAAACTTCGGTTAAGGTGTTTGCGATGGTGTCTACCTTTTTTGCTAAGACTTGCAATGGTAAGTCTGTTTCTGCTGCAATGACGGCACGGATGTTGGCAGGAAGTTTACGAAGCCATATTAGACGTAAAGACTCTTCAGGTAGGAGTTCCGGGCCGGCTAATGTACGTAAGGATTTGAGTACTTGTGACGGAGTCTTGTCGCCCAAATCTTCGTATGCGAAAATTTTTTGTAGTCGCAAATCGGGTGACAACGTATAATGCTGTATGAGAGCTTCCTTTAGCACAAAGTAATTTTGTTGCGACAAGGTTTCTTCTACTTGCTCTATCACTTCTAAATTTAGATGTGAAACCACTATATTAAAGTTGTCAATGTTGTTAGACACCCCACGCTGCCGAAATATGCATTCAGCCTGCGTAAACCAAAGCTGGGGGCGCGTCGGCCAGAACGCGGAAAGCTTAACATTTCCGTGTCGCGCGTAGGTACTCCCATCTTTTGCGTTAATATCTGTCGTTCCGTTTTGTGGCGAATCAAAGGGCGTGGACCGTGATCCTTGGTCGAACAGACTGTAGTCTTCAATCTTGATTGCACTGCCCCATGCTTTTGTCTCTGAATTCATTATTCTCGTCGGTATATATATTTTCTTTATGCTTCTGCTACGATTTTTCGTGGTCACCGCTATGGGAGTCATTATATTTTATGAAGTAACAGCTTTTCCATGAGATGAGAAAACATTTTATTTTCCAAGCACAGATCAAAAACCAACAAGAATAAACAACTCATAACCAAGCCGACTACGGCAAAGATAAATATCTATCAGCTGCAGCTCTCACCCGCTGTTTTTGGCGCAGTGGATAAATGACGTCGTCACAAGTACATAGAAAACTCATTCACATTATGAAGCAAGAAAACGTGCAAAGTAATAAATCAAAGACACTAAATAATACATATCCATAGCAACAGCCATAATAGCATGAAGAGAATACAACAAAGACATAACACCAAGAAGACATCACAAATCATAGACAATAACAATATTATTACAAAAAAAAATAAAAATATAACATAAAAATTCTCCACCAAAACTAAAACAAATCTCCGGCAAAAACATAATTAGGGCCAAACCTATTAAAGTTATAAAAAACAACCGACTTTCTACACATCATTTATTTATAATGGTACCTATATAAACATATCGCTAATCCGCTCTCATCCAAGCTGTCAAGAGAAAAATATCATACATAAGAAGGGATGAAGTCAGATATAGATCATCAACGTACATCTAAGGAGAAATTAACAATTCTAAAAAAAGACAGGGCATGGAAGCAACGATATTACATGCAAGGTAGAAACACCAAACGAATGCATTACAACTTTTCTGATCTTAGTTGCAGACCATTATATTAAGACCATCACTTACTTATGTCTTTACAGAGCAACATACCGAAATGGGCTCATCGTGAACGACATATAAAATAAAAATGATTTAAAGAGCGGGGTAGCTGGCTGATATTCATAATAATAAAGGTAGAGAGCCAAATAAAATAAATCTGATAATTCTATCCACAGATTCGAGTTGCTTACAAAATTTAGAACTTATAGATAATAATCTAAGAACGGACAGATCTTTAATTAACAAGTGATAAAACTAAATCGATCGTTTTTTGCAGTCAGAGTAATTTTCCCCGGCCAACGAGCATTACCGTCGGATTCCTTACATGGAAAACAATTAAATTAAGGGGGCAGAGTAACTTTCACATTCTCCATTTGGTTAATGTAGATAATGCACAAACTGGCGAATTTCCTTAACAGTTATTGGCCGTAATGTTTGAAAGTAAGGTGAAGCCACGTGGTGGTGTAGGCACTTGTTCGCAAAATTCGCGCCGAAACAGGTTTCTCACCCTGTGTGGAAAAGAGACCGAGCCGACATTCGGAGCGAGGCTGCACCAACAGTTCGTTTCTCCCGGTGTCATGTTGGCTACTCATACCTACTTGTGAACTGCGGAACTGCGACGCATACTGCGGCGCGGTGCCCGAGTTTACAAATAGCACAAGAGCCATTCTCCACGCCATTCGTTTGCTGATCTCGGACGCCTTCACTTCGCTGACAGTACCATTGCGGAATTTACCGCCATTTTGTTATTCAAGTGTTGTCTGTCATCACCTCGGGAGCGGCAGTGTGTTAGGGCCGTCCATGTAAATCAGCATCTGCATCTATATCTACATGGATACTCTGCAAATCACATTTAAGTGCCTGGCAGAGGGTTCATCGAACCACCTTCATAATTCTCTATTATTCCTATCTCGTATAGCGCGCGGAAAGAATTACCACCTACATCTTTCCGTATGAGCTCTGATTTTCCTTATTTTATCTTGGTGATCGTTCCTCCCTATGTAAGTCGGTGTCAACAAAATATTTTCGCATTCGGAGGAGAAAGTTGGTGATTGAAATTTCGTGAGGAGATTCCATCGCAAAAAAACGCCTTTCTTTTAATAATGCCCGTCCCAAGTACTGTATCATTTCTGCGACACTCTCTCCCATATTTCGCGATAATACAAAACGTGCTGCCTTTATTTGAACTTTTTCGATGGCCTACGTCAGTCCTATCTGGAAAGGATCCCACACCGCGCAGCAGTATTCTAAAATAGGACGGACAAGCGTAGCGTAGGCAGTCTTCTTAGTAGGTGTGTTACATTTTCTAAGTGTCCTGCCAATAAAACGCAGTCTTTGGTTAGCCTTCCCCACAACATTTTCTATGTATTCCTTCCAATTTAAGTTGTCCGTAATTGTAACACCTAGGTATTTAGTTGAATTTAAGGCTTCTAGATTAGACTGATTTATTGTGTAACCGAAGTTTAACGAGTTTCTTTTAGCACTCACGTGAATGACCTCATACTTTTCGTTATTTAAGGCCAACTACCACTTTTCGCACCATTCAGATTGCAGTTTGTTTTGATCATCTGATGACTTTATTAGTCGATAAATGACAGCGTCATCTGCAAACAACCGAAGACGGCTGCTCAGATTGTCTCCCAAATCGTTTACATAGATAAGGAACAGCAAAGGGCCTATAACACTACCTTGAGGAGCGCCAGAAATCACTTCTGTTTTACTCGATGACTTTCCGTCAATTACTAAGAACTGTGACCTCTCTGACGGTCCAGGCAAATGCCGGGATGGTTCCTCTGAAAGGGCACGGCCGACTTCCTTCCCCCTCCTTCCCTAATCAGATGAGACCGATGACCTCGCTGTCTGGTCTCCTTCCCCAAAAACAAATCCTCTCTGACGGGAAATCACAGATCCAGTCACATAACTAAGACGATATTCCATAAGCACGCAATTTCATTACGAGCCGATTGTGTGGTACAGTGTCCAGAAATACAGAATCGATCTGAAATCCCTTGTCAATAGTATTCATCACTTCATGTGAGTAAAGAGCTAGTTGTGTTTCACAAGAACGATGATTTGCGTTCGGAAGTTTGGAGCAGTCAAGTTGTTTACCACCGAGTAATTACACCGCTTACTCAGCGATCTCACCAGTCGCAATGAGGTAAGCTTCGTGCCAAGTCACTCAGACTTGTAAGCGCTTGCAAGAAACTTGTGATACGGCTACCTCACATTCGTGTGTTTTACTGCAGTACATATGCCTATTTTAATCGTATTTACTGCCTATCATGTACTGATGAAAGCTGGTTCTGCCTCGGTGCCAGTGTGTTGGCCAACTGAGGGCCTGCAACCAACCTGTCTGCGTGCTAGACACACTGGACCTACATCTGGAGTTATTAACAGGAGCACTCTCGTTGTTATCCCAAGCACTTTTGACCGCAAATTTGTATGTCACCTGGTGATTCGACCTGTTGTGGTGCCATTCATGGACAGCATTCCGGCCGGCCGGTGTGGCCGTGCGGTCTAGGCGCTTCAGTCTGGAACTGCGTGACCGCTCCGGTCGTAGGTTCGAATCCTGCCTCGGGCATGGATGTGTGTGATGTCCTTAGGTTAGTTAGGTTTAAGTAGTTCTAAGTTCTAGGGGACTGCTGACCACAGCTGTTAAGTCCCATAGTGCTCAGAGCCATTTGAACCATTTGTCAGTGTTAATACTTAAATATGTATTCCCGAAATTTCCTTACTCTACATTAATTATTTTTTGGTTTTGCGAGTTTTTTACGTCAGTGTAGATGTTTAGGGCACCGAACTTCGTTAAACAATGTTTCTGAAAGTTTCTTCGCGACGTCGTACCTCATGGAAGCATGCCTCAAATTAGGTGGACAGTTGTGACATATTGAAAAACTGGAAGTTTCGCTGACGGAGAAGAAGCGGAGTCCTTGCGCAGGTGCGTTTCTGGCGTTAACACCTTCTGCAGACCGGTGGGTCACGGAAGACAGGCAGCGCTGTCAGGCATCGCCCGGGTTCAGCATGACTGGCGTGGCCGGCGGCAGCGTGACGTCACGGCGCGCCTCGGCGCCTACTGTGCTGACTCACGTGTACAGCCGTTGTGTAACGTTGCGCAGCCGCCAGCAGGTAGGCTACACCGTGAGCAGAGTGTCTGCGAGAGTACGGCTCTATGCGCCTACTGCTATCTCTTGAGAGTACCTTAAAACATTCACTGTTTTTATAAAGCATCCGTGCATTAATATCTTATATATTAAAAGGAAAAAGGAAGTAGGATTGGGGTTAACATCCCGTCGACAGTGAGGTCGGTAGAGACGAAGCACAAACTCGGATTGTGTCAAGGAAGGAGAAGGAAATCAGCCGCGCCCTTTCACAGGAAACATCCTGGCATTTGTCTGGAGCGATTTAGGGAAATCACGGAAAACGTAAATATAGGTGGCCGGGCTTTAACCGTCGTCCTCCCCAATGCGAGGCAGCCGGCCGCGGTGGTCGTGCGGTTCTAGGCGCTCCCGTCCGGAGCCGCGCTGCTGCTACGATCGCAGGTTCGAATCCTGCCTCGGGCATGGATGTGTGTGATGTCCTTAGGTTAGTTAGGTTTCATTAGTTCTAAGTTCTAGGGGACTGATGACCACAGCAGTTGAGTCCCATAGTGCTCAGAGCCATTTGAACCTTTTGAACCCAATGCGAGTCCTTGTTCTCGGTATAGGCTATAGGCTATAGGCCATAGGTTTATTCATCGACTGCCGTTGTTTGCCATTGTTTGTTTGTTTAGAAGAAAAAAAAAACAGTCTTGGTTGCACAAGGTAGGTTTATTAAATCTTCACGTTTGACGCGTTTCGCCTGTTCGGCATCATCAGACAGGCGAAACGCGTCACATGTGAAGATTAAATAAACCTATCTTGTGCAACCAAGACTGTTTTTCCTGTTTTAAAGATCTATCAGGGTTGCCGTACCAGTGCCAATGCGGTAGTTATGGAGTGGAGTGATTTTAATTGTTCATTTGTAGTTCACTGTTGCTTTTTTCCAAATGGAGAAATCGGACGTTTCCGACATTTTCTTCCGTTTGCGTTCAATAGAGGGGTGACAGCAGCTGATGCAGCCAGAAACATTTGTGCTCTCTATGAGAATAATGCCATTGGACAGGTCACGGAAAGAAAACGGTTTTCAAGTTATAAGGAAGATCGTTTGACGTTAGTGTCATTCCACCTGCAGGAAGACTTTCGAGATTTGGTGAAGATCGCTTCAACGCATTAACCCATAATGGTCCACGTCAGTGTACTCGAGAAATCATAAATGTGATGAAATGTGATTATTCCACCATCGTGCGATATTTACATGCAGTGGGGAAGGTTCAAAAATTGCGTAAATGGGTACTGCATGTTTTAAACCAAAATCAGGAGATCAGCGGGTGGCCATATGTGCACCTGTGCTCGCTCGTCGTCATTTGGCTCGTGAAGAACACGGACCATTCCTATCGCTGCTGCTGGCGACAAATGGTGTCTTTCTGCTAACATAAGGAAACGAAGGGAATGGTTGAGCCCACACAAAGCTGCAGCTCACCGTACAAAGACATGCGCGCATTCACAAAAGATAATATTATGCATCTGGTAGCGACCATATGGTGTACTACTAGTTGTTTCCCCAAGATGTAAGCATCGCTGCTGACATTTATTGTCAACAGCTGAAACGTCTTGCAGACGCAATCCAAGAACAACGAAACGACGACCAGGAAGACTGAGGGAAGTGATGCTACTACAAGATAACGACTGCCCGACGAAAAACACATTACAGGAGTTGGTTTGGAAAGTCACTCCGTACCCACCTCATTCACCTGGTCATGCATCCTCAGATGTTCACCTTTTCCGCTCTCTATCGAACCACCTTCAAGGAACTTTCTTTCAGGATGAAAAAGCACTCCGAACATGACTCGACGAGTTCTGTAAATAGTGAAGGAGAATATATGGTTCAAATGGCTCCGAGCACTATGGGACTTAACATCTATGGTCATCAGTCCCCTAGAACTTAGAACTACTTAAACCTAACTAACCTAAGGATAGCACACAACACCCAGTCATCACGAGGCAGAGAAAATCCCTGACCCCGCCGGGAATCGAACCCGGGAACCCGGGCATGGGAAGCGAGAACGCTACCGCACGACCACGAGCTGCGGACGGAGAATATATCATTGATAACCAACTTCTCTGTTATGTGTATCTGTTGTGTCTACTATTGAACTTATAAAATGCTACGAACTTATGCACCAGCCTAATATTTATTTTACGTTTTCTGCTATACGGATGCCATAACCGTCACAGTTTCGCGAAATATATTACAATATTAAGTAAATAATAATAATAATAATTTTCATGACAATATGTGTGCGTAGAATATTAAATTCAAATTCCAAATAAATGTACACAGAATGAGGAAGGTATCAGCCATAACTGTTGTTGGAAACCGTCCTAGCGCTCGCTTTCATTGGTTTGGTGAAACCACGTAAAAAAATCCAAAAGACGAAGCTTTTAGCAGGTTGTAACGGTTGGTTAAGTCACCAAATCATTCCTCAATGGCGCGTGATTACGAGGGCTTGGTGAGATATAATCTTTAAGCCTGCCATAAACTACATCAGTCACAAAACGCGTCAGCTTTGGAAAAATTGCAGTGCAGACAGAGCAGTTATACTTTAGCACCGCCTTCAAGTGTAGGCCTGATCTCGCGTTCCAGGCTGGTGCAACTGGAGTTTGTGAAATTATTAGCGGACAGTGCACTTATTACGATCAAACTGTAAATATTCAAATAAACTTCACCTAAACTTCACCTATGTTCATGACTTGTAGAACTCCGTTGGAGGTACGCTGAAAATGTAACTAATAATTCAAAAATGGTTCAAATGGCTCTGAGCACTATGGGACTTAACTTCTGAGGTCATCAGTCCCCTAGAACGTAGAACTACTTAAACCTAACTAACCTAAGGACATCACACACATCCATGCCCGAGGCAGGATTCGAACCTGCGACCGTAGCGGTCGCGCGGTTCCAGACTGTAGCGCCCAGAACCGCACAGCCACTCCGGCCGGCAACTAATACTACCGTGAACGATAAAAAAGGAATGAAGGAAGGTATATTAGGGTTTGTGTCTTGTAGACGATGAGGTCATCAGAGACGGGGCAAAAGTAGCTAATACTAGCACCATATACCATTTTCAATGTAGAGTAAAGAGATGTTACGCATGCTCAGCATTACACATGTATGCAATTAAATACAAATACGATGACTGGCTGTATTAATGAATTTAAACTTTAAATTTTACCAGCTTGTGGTCTTGTTTCTAGAAAGTTGTTCTATTAGAGTGCATAGCAACTGTGCCCTGTTGTCTCGTTCGAGATAAGTTCTCCTCGATTACGAGTCCAGATTCTGAAGCGCTGCGCCAATTAAGTCGGTACTCCAGACGGCGTTTCACCTCGTTCCCCACTCAAGGTCAGTTCCAGTGCACGTCGCTTTGGAGCAGCTATGGGGACACAAGCTGCTGTGATGGGTGGTCAGGACATATCTACAAGTAATTATCAATATCAATGAAATCCTCCAACAGCCGTGTAACTAAGATACAATGTTATTTTATTTTGACGACAGCCACTTTCTGAATTCCACTATATCATCTTCAGGCCTCATATTCATTTCTCAAAATAAACGATAATGCCATATATCCCTGGATTTCGTGAATTCAAATTGTTTCACAAGTGCATCACTCGAAGACTTGATATCTACAAGTATTCGAATTCTCTCGAAATAAACTCTTTGTTTCCCTGACATACCTTATGACTTTTATTTTCGTAATACAGGCACACCACAAGCTGAGAGTCATTATCTGTCAGCCTATCGAATTAAGAAAACTCATGCCACAGGTTTCCAGAAAATATGTTGCATCACCTGGCGTATCATGTGTACACTGAGGTGAGAAAAGTCATGAAGTACCTAGTAATATCATGTCAGACCTCCTTTTGCCCGGCATAGCACAGCAGGTCGACGTGGTATGGACGTAACAAGTCGTTGGTAGTTCCCTTGCAGAAATATTGAGCCAATCTGCCTCTAAGCAGTCCATAATTGCGGAAGTGTAGGCAGTGCAGAATTTTCTGCACAAACTGACCTCTCGATTATGTCTCATAAACGTTAAATGGGGTTATGTCAGGCAATGTGGGATGGCCAGAATGTTCTTCAAATCTGTCGCGATCAGTTGTGGCCCTGTGACATGTTTGGTAACATGACGTCCACGAATGCCTGTAAATGGTCTCCAAGTAGCCGAACATAACTACTTACAGTCAATGATCCGTTCAGTTGGACCAGAGGACCCAGTCCACTAGATGTAAATACAGCCTACACCATTAGGGAGCCACCACCAGCTTGCACATTGCCTTGTTGACAACTTTGACCTATGGATTCATGGGGTCTGCACCACACTCGAACCCTACCATCATTTCTTGCCAACTGAAATCGTTATCTACCAGGCCACGGTTTTCCAGTCATCTAGGGTCCAGCCGATACCATCACGAGTCCAGGGGAGGCGCTGCAGGCGATGTCGTGGTATTCGCAAGGTACTCTCGTCGGTCGTCTGCTGCCGTAGCTCACTTTAATGCCAAATTTCGCCGCACTGTCCTGATGGATGATATATTCATCGTACGCCCCTCATTGATTTCTGCGGTTGTTTCACGTAGTGTTGCTTGTCTCTTAGCACTGAAAATTCTACGCAAACGTCGCTGCACTCGATCATTAAGTAAAGGCCGTAGGCCACTGCATTTGTACGCGATACTGCTGTCATCTGTATATGTGGATGTCGCTAGTCGATGACTTTTGTCACCTCCCCATTCACAGTTATTTTACAAACATGGATAAAGAATGCTAAGACAACTATACAACATGTAGGATCGCGAAGACATAAGGCAAGTGACATGTAAGCTTGCAGGAGTTGACACTGGAAAACAATTACTCGAAGCGCAGTGGAAGAACCACCTATCTGCACTATCCCTAAGTGGCACCTATCTGCTACTTAGATATTAGGATAGCAGTTGGTACTGTGAAACAGAGAAAAGGCATCTATGATAGTACATCTTGGTGAATGCCGATGAGGTATCAGTTTCAGAGTGAACTGGAATAGAGGGCCATTAAGGGGACATGCTCGTGAAAATGACCAAAAGTTTGAAAACAATTTTCTTAGTTTATAGAAAAGAGCATTTCATGCTGATTTCAAAAATGTATATTTTATGGGCGTAATCATTCTAAAATTGAGGTTGAAGGTATTGTTGCACAGGGGCCACGTCCATCTGTCAGTCTGAAGTGCGTAAGAATATGTGATGCATTATTTTGTTTTTCTGTTTTTTCCGTCGTTAGTTACGGATCGTTAACACGGGTGTAGTCTCGAAGGCACTGACTCCCGGAAACAAAGTACAGGCATGTCTAGAAGGCTGTGGTTCGAATGTAAACAAAGATCTGAGAATGTATGATTTCGGAATTTCATACGCATGTGGTTTTGTAGTTATTGTGTGTTGTTTTGTTCCAGTGTGTGTGTGTTTCCTGTGCTACAAATGCCGAGAGTAAAGAAATTTAGCACCAAACGAAAGTTTCGCGGCAACCAGTTCCAAACACAACCGAATAATACATATCAGTTGCTTCTAAAGTCGACCGCGGTAACTGTGTCTACAGGCAGTGCTTCTAGTCGTAAAATTTCGCTTTCTGAATGTAATAAGAACAAGCCTAGTAGTACTGTGAGCTGCAATAACGACGGAAATGTTATTGTGAACCTAAATACGCTGTCAGGACTTTTGAAGAGTGCTGCGAGATGTAAGTACTGCAAATATGAAGATAGTATTGACGTTTCTGAGGACTCAAGGAAGGGCCTTTCAAGCCGGTTAGTGATTGCCAGTAGCTTGTGTAAGATGCACAGTGATACTATGTCATCGCCAGTAACGGATAGTCGACATTACAGTGTAAATATTCAGCTTGCTTATGCAATGCGATGTATTGGACGGGGAACGAGAGCTGCCCAGACTTTTTGCACAGTGATGGATTTTCCTCCACTTCCACTGAGGTTTGACAGATACAATAAATTAATAAATAATGCTTTATGTCGTGTAACTGAACATTCAATGAAAGGAGCAGCAGAAGAAGCAGTAGCCTTGTCTGAGAATACAGACATTGTAGCAGTATTTGATGGATCTTGGCAGAAGAGAGGTCATACTTCTCTGAATGGGGTTGTAACTGCCACATGTACTGAAACTGGTAAGATACTAGATTATGAATGTTTAACAAAGCACTGCCAGGGTTGTTTAAGTAAATTTATTGGCACCCATGTTTGTGTAATGAACTTTGAAGGCCCAAGTGGAAACATGGAAACGAAATGAGTTCTAAACTTTTTTAGATCAGAGGTCAGTCGTGGTGTGAGGTATGTAGGGTACCTCAGGGACAGAGACTGTAAAGGACACACTACTGTTGTCAATAACAGACCATATGGGGACACTCTAATAGAAAAGCATGAATGTGTTGGGCATGTACAGAAAATAATGGCAGCTCGGCTGAGAAAATTGTGTAAAGACTTCAGTCGAAAAAAACTCAGACGGAAAACACATAGGTGGTCCAGGTGGTCTTACAAAAAGTGAAATTGCTTCTTTAACTCAGTATTATGGCCTAGCAATAAGGAGAAATGTAGGAGATTCGGAGAACATGAGACGAGCTGTTTGGGCAACATGGTTTCACAGAGGGTCAACAGATGAAAGCCCACAGCATGGTTTGTGTCCGAAAGGGGAAGATTCCTGGTGCAAGTACTGGTTGAGCAATGCTACAGGCATACAATATACCCTCAAGCATTCCTTACTACTTGCTGTAATGGGGGCAATTAGGCCTACTTATCTGGCAAATAAATATCTCCTAAAGAATGTATGCATGGTCTCTCTCAGAATGCAAATGAGTGCTTCAGCAGCTGTATATGGGAGAGAATACCCAAAACTGTATTTTTTGCGCTGACAGTGCTGAAGATTGGTGTAATGGATGCAGCAGTAACATTCAATGATGGTGCAATTCCAAAGATCGATCTTATGAAGAAATTGAACATCCAGACGGGAAGGAATATGGCCTTAGCTCTGACTGCTATTAATAAGCTGCGGGTAACCGAAGCAGAGACAGTTGCAGAAGCTGCTACCAAGGAGTCAAGGATAAAGAAAAGAATGAAGAGAAAGAGTACGGCGGATAAAGAAACAGGAGGACAACCTGAGTATGCAGCTGGAATGTTCTAAACGAGAATAGTGGTAAGTTAATAACTCTGTAAATCTTCTTTCGCGATTTATCGAAAACTGGAATTTTCATCACTGAGGTACACTTTTCGCTTAAATGACTGAAGTTAAACTCACAAAAATTGATACAGATATTTAGAATGACCTGCTCTGCCTCCCTTGCCTACTATTTCCTGAAAATTTATAACATGATGATGATGTCGGTGATATTTGAGGTACATTTTAAATATTTTTGTTGTAGTAAAATAAATTACTTGTCTTTTTCACAGATCAGCATCAGGGAAGGAAATTGGAGGCATAAAACACTTACTTGAATGTTGTCTGTGCTCTGACTCTTTTCCCAAGCTGTGCGGTCAGTGGTTCCAAAGAAAATGGTACTGCAGTAAATATTGTTCATTTTTTATACTATTATAAATATTGTTGTCAGTATCAAAATATAATAAATATCGCAATGATTTTTGGGAAATGCTTTGACTAATGACCATAATTGTATGTAAGAATTTTGAGCTACTTCTCATTTATAGATCAGTTGCACTATAAAGGTGAAGATAATGCTAAAAATACAGCCCGTTCGGGGGCGCGTCCCCTTAAAACACTAGAGGCAAATCGAAAGCAAACAATGGGACCACGTGGTTGAATGTTTACCCTTTCATTGATTGTAGACGATGGCAACAATTTTTAACTGTAAGTTCACCATTCAGCCAAAAACGGCTTACTTCTACAATACGCGTACATGGTTGATATTTGCTATTGTGCATTCGAAGAAACAGGTCTGCGAACTCTACACCAAGCCTTGCAGCAACTGACGGCAGTGTCCCAGAGAACTCTGTGCGTAGAGAACTCCATAAAAACGACGTGAATTCGAAATGAATAACTGCACCTGTACAGCTCACACTGGTTTTGATCCCTTCGCTCAGAGCAGTTTTGTACGAATGAAGGAACTAATTTCCCCAGAACTCATATACACTAACAGTATCTCACACCTTTGGGAAGTCCTGTTGCAGTTTGTGGTAGTTGCATTCCTTGGTGAAATCATTACTGTTGTATCAAACAAAATGTCGCATCGTTATCAAAATCTTTCTAAGTTCGTTTATAAGCTCTGTGCTTTTGAGAGATTTTAGTGTTTTATCGTCATTCATCCACTTCTGTCTCTGGCCGGCATTTACAGAATGCAGCAACTCGCATGGCCACGTTGTTTGCCTCGATCAAGTCCTTTGTTGTGCACGGTTGTTCCAGTAGAGGGAAAATGAGCACGTTGGTCTTACAACGGGGGATGCCCAACTTAATGCGACTGAGTGATATCCAAACAGCTTAGGGTAGATCGTCTCTTTGCAGGGATATCCGGCGGAGGCTTACTCTGCCATCAGGTGATGTGGTTAGACTCTGCCTTTCCCTCCAGTGGGTCATTCCTAACGATGAAGCTCTTTCTAGGTTTTAATCGGCAGACTACAGCTTGATGATCGTGCAGTGGATGACGCAGATCACTGATCTGCTTCGCCCTCTTCGCATCCGCAGGGACGGCCATTCTGACAATGAGGCGATCTGTTCCGACTATTGGGTAGAGTCTGTCGACTGGAGCTGGCTTCATACATCCCGACAAGAATCGGAGAGTCTGACTGACTGCAGTGTCAACCTACTTGGTCTGAGCAGATGCGCTTCACAATAGTGAGGCATTCTCTGCATCTGACACACACATAGCAAGAGCAGTAAGTCTCAGGACGTGAGGACTAGCTCCTCAGGTGATGGCTGTGGGCTTCCTCAAAATATTGTTACTTCCACTGACCTTCAGCCTGGTGTAATGGCAATATTTCTTGAAGGACAGCGATGGTCAAGAGAACACCCATATATACAGGTGTTGGACAACGCTGACGTCATTTGCCTTGCCAGGTGACGACCAGTTCACGCAGAGCTTCCCTATTTCCTAAGTAAAATTCGCACACCCTAGTCTTGTTGGAATTTGAGATGATTGACGTCATAGTAAAGGCCAAGCATATCCAATGACGAAGTCAACTTTTCTCTGACCTCTTCAAGCATTTTCCTTCGGGCAGCCACTGCTGTATCATCAGCACACTTGAAATGCCTGGAGTGTCCTGTAATGGACTGATCACTAGCGTAAATACTAAAAAGCACAGGAACAATCACACTGCCTTGAGTTAGGCCGTTCCGTTATATGCACCATTTTCTCTTATTATCTTGGAGAAAGACGTGAAATCTTCTATGCTGCAAAAGAGTGCATGTGAGAGATGTTAGCTAGTAATCACTGGTGAGGTGGTAAATTTTCTTCAGCAGCTCTCTGTGATCGATAGTGTCGAAGGGATCTGCTAAGTCGGCAAATACAACTTCAGTTGTCTTACCTTATCCGAAACCATCCTCAATACGTTGAGTAACGTTAAATACCTATAACTGACTGCTGAACGATTTTCTAAATCGAAAACTAGCTCGTTGTAGGATGAACTTTCCTTCGATTACGCCGCTACCTCGGTTAAAATTTGATACTCGAAGATCTTGATAAAGCAGCACAACAATGATATTTGACTAAAGCTTTTAAGGTCGCTTGGATTTTTAGCAGTTTTAAGCAATGCAACCACTCAAGTTTTCCTTGAGAACCTGAGAATTTAAAGCTTACCTGCGCCTCATTCGTCAATTTAAGGAACCATTGGTGGGTGGTCTGGCCAAACTTCTCGATCTGTTCTACCCTCTGTTGTCATCGATGTCTTATTTATCACGTGACAATTGTTTGCTCGTCAGCAAAGTTGAATCAAGTTGCCCTCTGCGCAGTGGTTGTTCTTTTATATGGTCAACTGAAACCAGTGTAGCACATGGACTGTGGCAAAGGAAGGAGCTCAAAATTTTCGGAGGCCGCTATCGATGTTAGTCTAAAGGTTCGTATAAGCCTGCAAACAACATGCTCGCGTTCATCTCAGGAGCCGCTCGGGGAAAAACCGACGCAGAGGGGCTCGCCTAAGCACTTCGTGAAACACATCGCACGTGAGTGAGTAGACACTTACGAACACTCAACAATGTTGTCGCCACTGAGCCAGAATGACTCTTCGGAAGAACCGACAACAGGTGGCTCCCGTCAGGCTGCTAATGAACTGCTCGTCACCAACACGCACACCTGAGGAGCAACGTGGTTGCGAACGATTCAAGAGCTGAATGAGATTTTCACTCTGCAGCGGAGTGTGCGCTGATATGAAACTTCCTGGAAGATTAAAACAGTGTGCTGGACCGGGAATCGAACTCGGGACCTTTGCCTTTCGCGGGCAAGTGATCTACCATCTGAGCTACCCAAGCAAGACTCACGCCCCAGCCTCACAGCTTTACTTCTGCCAGTACCTCACAGGAGAGCTTCTGTTAAGTTCGAAAGGTAGGAGACGAGGTACTGGCAGAAGTAAAGCTGTGAGGACGGGGCGTGAATCGTGCTTGGGTAGCTCAGATGGTAGAGCACTTGCCCGCGAAAGGCAAAGGCCCCGAGTTCGAGTCTCGGTCCGGCACACAGTTTTAATCTGCCAGGAAGCCTCGATTCAAGAGCTACTCGACTCAGAAGTGCGTACGTACCTCAAGTTACAGCAAACTGGTATCACGCTTGCAAGGACAGTCCTATAGGTACGAAACAGCGATGAGTTCATCTCCAAACTGCGGCTCATTTCTCATGTGCATCGATCGTTTGACAAGTCTCTTGACTGATTTTTCGATTCTCTTATCAACAATAACATTTATTCGTAGTTATCGCCAGGGAATGCTATGAATGGCTGTTTCGCTGTTACACTTTGATTTCCTTCCTCGCGCTTAAGCTCTGGAATACAGGGAAACGGTATACTTCGTGTATAGGATCTTAATTATCATCGTGGGTTTTTCCATGGCTGCACAATCACATGCCGACACAAATCGTACTAGTCATGTTTCAGGCTTTCATTAATACTCATGTTGACATAAAGATGTGGATTGCATTTTTGTTAATTCCAAGCTGACACTGGTTCTTTTTCTTGGCCTTCCGTGCTGAATCTTCTGCTTCATAAATCATCTCCATATCTGTAGCTGCCACATTTATCTCCCAATGCTAACTTTCTATATTATAAGAATGTAGAAAATCGTTAGGGAGGTTTCATTTCTTTTCCATATCTAATATGTTACCTTTCAGGATGTTGCACAATATGTTGTCATCATTCAGATTCAAGAGAAATTGATGTTAATTGTCACACAATCGATTGTGGTGCTGTTTCTCTTATCTGATTTAGATATGGAGTTGTCCAAATCGTATAAAATTTTTGTGCTTCTTTTTTTTCTTTTTCAGCGTAAGAGTGATCCACTTAAAGCAACTGTTTTCTTTAACTGGCACAGTTATCAGATGCATCACTGAGGGGGAGTGAAATGACGAGGCAACTGAAAGCGTTTCCGGACATGTGTTCCTATTCAAAATATTAAGTATTCACTCCCCTCTACAAGTTCTAGAAGTATGCAACGGCAATTTCCAAACACTCTGTAGATGAAGTCATAAACGATGACGGTCGAGTTTAGGCTCGTTCTTCGCATCTACGTCACGCATTCTCTGAGAACCAATGAGCGTTTAGTAGCGTTCTGACCAGTCTGCTGTCAATGTCGTAACCAGTGTCTTATCGTAAGGAGTTATTTAGTGAATTCTTATTGCATTTTCTGAGAGTTGTCATCGCTGATGGTGATGATAAGCGACCAATTCTACACAAGCAAGGGAGAGACGTATTTGCAGCATAAGCGCGTCCTGGAGCTGTCACTTGGAACCGGCAACAGTGCCCGTCCGTTCTTCGACCTGCACGAACCGTCCTCGTTAGTGAAGCGGACTTCAACGTACTTTTGTGTATTACGGCAGTACGTACTACAACTGCTGTTGGACCGTTTTGCATTGGTTGCCTCCTGGGCATATACACTAAGTAAATACACCGTATAGTTATCCTTCCATAAATTTTTCGTGGTTTTCCATCACCAGTTTACGTCACTGTTGCATTGGCTCTATCCGTCCGAATACGACGATCCACCGTCTAAGGCCATCGCTTATCAGATAACCCAATACTCGTCTCCTTAAGCTTTTTTTCTCGATGGTACAATAAGCGAGGATTATATAAGATAAAAAGTTTATTGCTCATCAACGAGAACGTAGCCCATGACGTTTTATGACATGATGACGAAGCTGATTATCGAATGTGAAAGTATTGATAACAGCAGGCACTTCAAGCTACTCGAGAGTAATGATGTCACGAAACAAGGCAACAAATCTCATTTCTATGATACAATTCTGTATTTCAATAAGCAGCTGATTCGTTGATATCCATTACAGCATGTTGTTCACCATGTCGAAACCCTCGCTTGCAACATTGTAGCAGGATGAAGCACGCTGTTCATATCGTTCGTTGATTTCTTCTTCTTCTTTTTCTTTTTTTTTAGAAGAATTATTCTTGTGTTTTCATCGCCTAAACACTGAAAACACTTTGGTGTAGTGCTAGAGCTTTCAGGCCCTTTTTGTCGTGAATACACAGACGGAAACGGAAAGTGTTATACCGATAACACCTTGACTGAAAGCTACCAAACAGAGCGTGCACGTGCGGTTTATTGCATTTTTTGGATCTTTCAGACTTTAAGAATGGTCGAATCATTGGCATGAGGCACATTGAAACGTCACAACGACAGATGGCACAGACAGCTGGTTGTATTGCAATGACGATGGTGATGGGGTGGACTAGGACAACAATGTGACCAGAAAAGTAGACATGGGTCGTTCCGGAAGGACTACGCCATGAGAAGATCGTGCGGTAATCGACTCATTCTGAGGAATGGATGGATGACAACAAATGAAATCTGGGCACCACGAACAGGGAATAGACTACTGGAAGCAGGGTTGAGGAATGGAGTTGCCGTGCGCCGCATACAGCTGACAGCACACCACTGGCAACAGAAGCTTGCTTGGAGTGGAGCCAGAGTCCTCTGAAACACTGAGTGACGTTCGTCGGCGTTCAGTGATGAGTTTCCCTTCTGTCTATGGTGGACAGATCGACGTCAACGTGTCCGTTTATGACCCGATGAAGGACCGCAGGACGCACCGATTCTCGGACTCCCGTTTCTCCAACTTCTGAAATCAGAATGTGAGGAGCTGCCGATATGATAATAGGACTGATGAAGGGAGGCTGAAGGCTCGTCAGTATGTGGCAAGAAAGGTAAACCCTATGTCACACCCTTCATGATCATGGTGCCAAATGCATATTCCAGCTGTATAACACAGGACACCTCACTATTGTTCACATCGCAAACGCATCGAGGAAGGTATCAAACATTGACTGGCCTGCCCTGTCCTCTGATTTATCACCCATGGAGCATACCTGTGATGTTATGGGGATACGCATACTTTCATACTGGCCTCTGGCCAAAAATCTTTATGGACTGACACCACGTGTGTTTGAGGTAAGATGGGATTCAGAGGCTGTTTGCTTCCTAGCCACGATTACATTAGCGTTTATGTTCCCGGATGAGGGAAGGGTCGGGGGGGGGGGGGGGGGGGGGGAAGCGGGAGGGGTCGCACCTCATAGTGATGTTGATGAAGAATATCAGCTACGCATGCAATGAAAACATATAATCATTTAACACTTGGTTTGAGTTGAAGATCTCTCCAGCTGTTGTTACGCTGCGTTACATGGTTGCGGAGTGTACACCATTCCTCGTAACCACGTTTGACCATCTGCATCAATACACAAACATACCGGGCAACTTCATTCACGACGTGGTTTTGAGCATGTCCAAACAGGAGAAACCTTATCTCCTATTTTATCACATCTTCACGTCGACCCATTCTTCATCATTGATTACACACTGACGTCGGATAAAAATATGGAAACGCCATAGCACAACATATTATCGAACTCAGTACGGTGTAGGAAAGCCGTTGACATTCAAAACGGGTTCCAGTCGCCTCGGAATGGATAAATACAGGTACTGTGTGGTTTTTAAGGGAATCTTATTCCATTCTTCCTTCAAAACTGAGGCAAGTTCAGGAAACGAAGCTGGAGATGGATAGCGATCATGCACCCTTCTTTCCAAACAATAAAAAAGAAAATATTGTGGTCTAGTGACTATGGTAGTCGGATGAAACGTGACAATCCATCTTCATGCTCGCAAAACCACTCCTGGGCGATGCGAGGTGTGTGAACAAGGGCCTTGTCTTGAAACATAGCGTCACCACTTTGGAACAAACACTGTGCCATAGGGTGGACCTGATCAGTCAAAATGGTCACATAATCCTTGGCCGTAATGTAACTATTCAGAGTAACCGTGGGGCCAATGGAATAGCAAGAAATGTCTGCCCAAATCGCCACTCAACCCACGCCATATTTCACTCTTGAGGCGTATACTCGGCCAGAAGTTGGAAATAGTACGAAACAAGACTTACCCGACCAAATGACAATCTTGCATTGCTCCATAGTTCAGATTTTATGGTTTTGGCAGCCAGGTTTCCTGCTACGAACATTTGTGTCACTGATGAGTGGTTTTGGAATTCGAGCTCGGGCTGCAGATCCCAGCCTCTGGAGCTCCCTTCGTGTTTTTTTGGTGCTGACAGGGTTCACGAGTGCAACATTCAGTTCTGCAGCGACTTTTCTAGCTACCGTCCTCTTATTTTTCGCAACACGCCTCTGTATCATCTGACCGCCTGTCACGGTCATTCAACAAACACTTCCAACCGCTTAGTGACTTAGCGGATTATGTTTTTCCGCTTTCCTTATGTGCAGCATAAATACTGGATATGGTGCCTCTCGAAACACTAAATACTTCGTCTACGTTGGTTACGGATGCACCTATCATACGACCATCAACAATTTTCCCAAGTTCGAATTCACATATGTCCTACATAACGCACTCACAACTATACAGAACGATGTTCTGACCACTAATAACACTTGCAACGTATTGGGGATGCTTCATAGGGGCCGTTTGTGGTTAAATATATCAGCGCAACCTGTAGGCCTAGCTAGCATCTTCACTTACGTTGAAGCACCCATTTCTCTCGGGGTTTCCATATTCTTGCGCAATCCCTGTACAGCCGACCAGGACATACACCACACTTCAACGTCACGACCGCTTGATATCAGTTCTATACACAGCGATATCAAGCGAAAAGTGTGCTCTTTTAAGGAGCTGAGCAATCTTTTGTCGGGTGAACTTATATAGTATCAGTAATGGAATCAACATATACAACAATGGTAGTTAACATCATTTTTGCTGTTTAAATTAGGCTTTAAGACTCTAGAGGGTAAGACATTAAATGACTTGAAGGCATAGAGATAAGAGGGAACTGAATATCTTCGAAGTCCATTTTCGTAAGTTCTTCGTTGTACTGTATGTGCATGTTTCACCGGTGGAGGCCTTCCGCTCCGCCTTTCTGGCTTACGTCAGTTCGTGCAATGCCGCCTCTGGCTGGCTGGAATCTCGCGAGTCACCGCCGCAGGCCAGGGTCACGGACGCACACCGGCCTCTATTTTCGGAGTTGTAGCTAAACTTTACGCTGACTTGTGGCCCGCAAGTGACGAAGCTGGCGTAACAAAGCTACGGAGTGCGCTCACACTTCCGTTCCAACATGACGCTACACATTTCCTCCAAACTCTGTCCCGCATTGCAAAGACTCTTACGACGTCCAGCAAATAGTAAAATGAAATCCTACATCGCAAAACTGTTCCGAGATGTCTCATTTAAATCTTGACGATCTGAAATATCTAGTTGTTTCATTTATCTACAAACACAACCTGTTTACGTTCTGCGTCACGAAGTCTGCAATGAGTCTATAGAGCGCTACAGGCTTCTGATGTCAGCTGCCTATACAAGTATACTCAAACAGGCCATTGCGTTCAGAAGTTATCGAATAATCTATTGGACTGTTACGATAATAAATTCAGATAAAAATCAAAGTTTATTAATGTGCCGAAACGTAATTATTCGTAAATGGATTCGAGAGAATGTAAGAAACAATATACAGATAAGTCTGATACGAGAAACCACTGAAGAAGTAAAAATATGAAGAAAACTGAACAGAAATTTACGATGGGTAGACATTACACTTCATCATTTAAGATAACAGATGGCACAGAAATTAACAACAGAGACAATATTGTCAAAGGTATCACATATTTCTTTAAATGGCAGTACATTTCAAGAAATTAATCACAAACACACATAGCTGACAATGAAAATAATGATATACCTGAAGTACTGCCGTATTTTATCACGTAATTCCCGCTTTATTTTTCGAAAAATTTTCTTGAAAGCACTAGGGAAGGAATTATGCGACTAGTAGAGAGGTGTTTGAAGGAATTCAGAATAGAAAGGAAACGATGTAATAGGTAGGTAAAAGTTATATTTACAGTAATTTGTGAAAAAAGTGGTATCTACCGGTATTTATTTTCGGTTAACACAAAAGAACTGGGTTCATACTAAGGTTTCATTATGCCTACAATGAAGAACAGCAATGCAGCGTTTCATTGTTCCTTATCCCTCACTATTCTGCGGCCTTACTTTCGTCATTATCATCACTATTTTCAGGCTCAGAACACACCACCTCCTTCATTTTCACTATTCCACAGCATATCGTCTTGGGAAATCCAGTTTTTTTAAAAAATCTTCTTAAAAATATTAAAACTAATTTACTCGTTTGCATGGATTATCCACTAACTCATCGTCGGTATTGAAGGCTTCCTTATATTGCCTCCTGGAGTCAGCTGATGAGATTCCGCAGTCATCCATTCTGAATACAGGCGTCGAAGATGTTCTTTGAAAGGCTTGTTGACGCTGACATCTAAAGGTTGAAGAATGAATGTTAAATATCCAGGGATGATAACAAGGTGGGACTCCATCCGTTTCATTTTCTCCTTTACAGTTTCCACAAGGTGACGCCAGACCGTGTTCCCCAGAATTTGTCCAAGGAAGCTACCATCAAATCTGCTGTCATCCAGCCCGTTTACTGAACTCTTAAGTGAATTCGATGTGGGGTGGTCTCCTTTGGTAATATCTTCCTTTTGAAGGTGGCATACGATGGAAGTTTATTGCCCTTGCTGTAATTAAGAACATCCCTGTGCACCTTAGTTTCTCCGCTCCAGTCGTCTTCACAAGGACACTTTTTGAGCCAATTGGAACAACGACGGTGTTATGCGGCATATCAAAAAACACTGGCGTCTGGTCACCGTTACGAGCCTAGGAGAGCAAACAGTCATATTGCTGTCGCATTTGCATTACGTAACGATGAACTCGATTACCTTCTCTGTGTAGTCTCGAGGTAAACGTTGGCACAAAGACGTTCTCCTTTATAAACTGAGATTTTGCCATCTCAATAAAACGAATCACCCAACCATTGCTAGCTTTAAAATCCTTTCTGTCGATGTTGAGAGTGGCACCTATCTCGCGAGCTTTGCTCTGTATCATTTCTTAAGAGACAGCACAACCATCATTCCGAAGTTCATTGACATAAGCAGTTACACCATTATAGATTTCGGGATATTTCCCTCTTTAGGCCCACGGAAAGATTTGAAGCTTGGCTTTGCAACCATGGGTTTATCTTTTTGGCTCCGCCAATACCGTATTGAATTAGGATCAACGGAGACCTGTCTTCCTGCAACTTTCACTCCGTTTGTATCACATAACACATACCGCATTTAATTTAAATTTTGCCGTGTAGTTTGAATATTTTGACGTTACGGTAACTTAACAACAAAAACGGCTCTGAGCACTATGGGACTTAACATCTGAGGTCATCAGTCCCCTAGAACTTAGAACTACTTAAATCGAACTAACCTAAGGACATCACACACATCCATACCCGAGGCAGTATTCGAACCTCCTACCGTAGCGGTCGCGCGGTTCCAGACTGAAGCGCCTAGAACCGCTCGTCCACTGCGGCCGGCTAACTTAACAACAAATTGACCTTGAAATAGGTCTGCAACTTCACTTAACGGTGTGTTGTGGCAATGGAAATATTTTTATGCCAAGTACCGCTGTTCCTTTGTTGTCCAAAGTCAAGCCATTTGAAGGTCGCTCCAGTAAGAACGAACCAGGAAAGGCAGTTAATAACATAATTTTTGAATGATGAAAAATCTTAGCGGATGGTAATTTGCGACAGGGAGCTTATGCAATAAAATACCGTATTTGAGGTATGATGAAAGAAAAGTGAGGCATTGACTTATAATTTGAAAATCATGTAAAAAAGAAGTGGTCGGTAGGCGAGCAGCGGAGAGATGCATGTATGGAATTATCGGGAATGAAAAAAAAGAAAAAAAGTTATGTCGAAAACGTGTAGCAGCGACGTGGATGACGACAGTGACCCACGAAGATCCTTGCCCAGCAGGCGATGTCGCGAAGCTGTGTTGATGGTGACCCATCACTCTTATTCTAAATGGTCCTTTTTCTCCGTGCAAATAGTATTGATTAGAATCATGGAATTCCTTTCAGGTAAGCTATAATCAATTCCTAATTCAATGAAAGCAATTCATTTTTTCGTAACTGCTCCAAGAAAAGAACACATTTTCAGTTTACCTTAAGTGCAGTAAAGGCGACATAATAGAGACTATGAAAATAAGTAAAAATACAGTTCAACAATTTTGTAATTTCTAAATTTTTGCTTTGATTAAATTAGATACGCCGGCGGACAGATGTGACAAGCCCCTTTAATTTACAGATCATAAGTTTAAAATTATTTTGGGGTTTCTGGTCTAGTAATAATGTGCGTTTCACTTAAAAAACAAATGATCTTCCTATATATTAGAGTACACTTAATGTACCATACATACCATTGACCAGCGCTGGTCAGGTCAGTGCACGACGCTGGTGTACGACGCAGGTCAAAATACACCTTGCTAGAATTCATAAACAAAGTCAGAAAAATTATACTATTTTACCTCCTGATCATTTTACACAAGATTGCATCATTTTTAAATCTACAGTATAACTGAAGATTCTCAGGACATTTAACGATAGTAGTTTCCTCTTGTTTTCAGCCGTTTATAGCATGAAAGGAGTAAGGACACGTTTGAAAAAAATCTTACGCCTCACGCCATTATGAAACACTAACATATACATAAAGCTCAGCAGTTTAGTCACACTGTAGAGGACAACTGCCAAGACACTCCAGTCGTTGGTTTTATAATTGTTTTAATACTACCTAATGACGCAGCCTAACTCCCAAAAGAATTTTATTCATATTCACACCGACAGTTGAAGCCTACGCTCTTTTAGCTAGACGATATTTGCCATGTTACAGGGCCAGATCAGCGAATCATTCAGACGGTTGCCTGTAATTACTAGAAAGGCACAGCTCCTCTTCAGGAACCACATTTCAGTCTAGCCCTCCGACACACTTGCACCTACTGTACGGCTATCTGTACGGTGCTTCATTATTTGGAGTGGGGTGGGGATGTTGTCAATACACCTCTTATCATATTTTTCATTATTTTTACTAAAGAAGCAAAAGATTCATATACCTGATGGTTGATCATAGACTGCAGTGTTTTATTAGGCATTGTACTGCTGAAGATGTCATCCATTTGCCTTCAATTTCAAATTCCAGCTAACCCAGGAACCCAAGGGAGTGGGCGGGGAGGGCGAGACAGCTAAACCACGGCGTAGCTCGCTTTTCCCCCTCATTTACATCACACAGCCACAGGTGCAAGTCACGTCAAGAGATAGATAAAAATAACAAAATCAACTGGGGAATGAACTTTGGAGCTTTGATTTGTAGTGCACACTTAACCATCACAGCCTATTCCACCGTCTTCCTGTGTAGAAATGTTTAAGAATTACAATAGTGGTAGAACTATTATATGTCGGTATCGCACATATCAGGCAGCTTTTATTTCGTAACTTTCTGTTTCACATTTCCCTGCTTCCCTTTATTTTTTTTAAATACTAGCTGAGAACCTGGCTATTCCTTTTTCAAATTTTCTGCTAGAAACGAAAACAAAGAATGAACTGTGTTTGTAGTGTAAAACCGAAAAAATTTAATTTACATGTATCCGTGAATTTTTCTGTGCGAGCCGCAATTTCCCTGTGTACGGAAGAATTAGCGACTACAAGGCGCCCCATCTACGTTGATAGCCATGCAAGAACCTTATAGGATAGGTCTGTTAACATCAATAGAAACACCTTTGACATTATGGAACAGTTTCCGTACACTGGGCGTAGTAACTCCGCGTGTCTGCAACGCAATTTTGTAAGCGTCTCTATGGAACGCCTCTTCGTACCTCTATAGTAGGCTTTTGTTTTCGCCTACGATTATTTGCTACTCGTAGCTGAAACGCATCAAAAGTGCTACTAGGTGTCGAGTATTTCCTCAACCCAGTTCTACCTACTGTCCTTGCATAAGGACGGTGGTAAAGTTGGTAAATTTTATTATTCAATGTGGGTTGTTGTTGTTGTTGTGGTCTTTAGTCCAGAGACTGGTTTGATGCAGCTCTCCATGCTACTCTATCCTGTGCAAGGTTCTCCATCTCCCAGTACCTACTGCAACCTACATCCTTCTGAATCTGTTTAGTGTATTCATCTCTTGGTCTCCCTCTACGATTTTTACCCTCCACGCTGCTTTCCAATACTAAATTGGTGATCCCTTGATGTCTCAGAACATGCCCTACCAACCGATCCCTTCTTCTAGTCAAGTTGTGCCACCAACTCCTCTTCTCCCCAATCCTATTTAGTACCTCCTGATTAGTTATGTGATCTACCCATCTAATCTTCAGCATTCTTCTGTAGCAACCACATTTCGAAAGCTTCTACTCTCTTCTTGTCCAAACTATTTATCGTCCATGTTTCACTTCCATACATGGCTACACTCCATACAAATACTTTCAGAAACGACTTCCTGACACTTAAATCTATGCTCGATGTTAGCAAATTTCTCTTCTTCAGAAACGCTTTCCTTGCCATTGCCAGTCTACATTTTATATTCTCTCTACTTCGACCATCATCATTTATTTTGCTCCCCAAATAGCAAACCCCTTTACTACTTTAAGTGTCTCATTTCCTAATCTAATTCCCGCAGCATCACCCGACTTAATTCGACTACATTCCATTATCCTCGTTTTGATTTTGTTGATGTTCATCTTATATCGTCCTTTCAAGACACTGTCCATTCCGTTCAACTGCTCTTCCAAGTCCTTTGCTGTCTCTGACAGAATTACAATGTCATCAGCGAACCTCAAAGTTTTTACTTTTTCTCCATGGATTTTAATTCCAGCTCCGAATTTTTCTTTTGTTTCCTTTACTGCTTGCTCAATATACAGATTGAATAACATCGGGGATAGGCTACAACCTTGTCTCACTCCCTTCCCAACCACTGCTTCCCTTTCATGCCCTCGACTCTTTATAACTGCCAACTGGTTCCTGTACAAATTGTAAATAGCCTTTCGCTCCCTATATTTTACTCCTGCCACCTCCAGAATTTGAAAGAGAGTATTCCAGTCAACATTGTCAAAAGCTTTCTCAAAGTCTACAAATGCTAGAAACGTAGGTTTGTCCTTCCTTGATCTATTTTCTAAAATAAGTCGTAGGGTCAGTATTGCCTTAGGTGTTCCAACATTTCTAAGGAATCCAAACTGATCTTCCCCGAGATCGGCTTCTACCAGTTTTTCCATTCGTCTGTAAAGAATTCGTGTTAGTATTTTGTAGCCGTGGCTTATTAAACTGATAGTTCGGTAATTTTCACATCTGTCAACACTTGCTTTCTTTGGGATTGTAATTATTATATTCTTCTTGAAGTCTGAGCGTATTTCGCCTGTCTCATACATCTTGCTCACCTGATGGTAGAGTTTTGTTAGGCCTGGCTCTCCCAAGGCTGTCAGTAGTTCAAATGGAATGTTGTCTACTCCTGGGGCCTTGTTTCGACTTAGGTCTTTCAGTGCTCTGTCAAACTCTTCACGCAGTATCATATCTCCTATTCCATCTTCATCTACATTCTCTTCCATTTCTATAATATCGTCCTCAAGAACATCGCCCTTGTATAGGCCCTCTGTATACTCCTTCCACCTTTCTGCTTTCCCTTCTTTGCTTAGAACTGGGTTTCTATCAAAGCTCTTGATATTCATACAAGTGGTTCTCTTTTCTCCAAAGGTCTCTTTAATTTTCCTGTAGGCAGTATCTATCTTACCCCTAGTGATATGTGCCTCTACATCCTTACATTTGTCCTCTAGCCATCTCTGCTTAGCCATTTTGCATTTACTGTCGATCTCATGTTTGAGACGTTTATATTCCATTTTGCCTGCTTCATTTACTGCATTTTTATATTTTCTCCTTTCATCAATTTAATTCAATATCTCTTCTGTTACCCAAGGATTTCTATTAGCTCTCGTCTTTTTACCTACTTGATCCTCTGCTACCTTCACTCTTTCGTCTCTCAAAGCTACCCATTCTTCTTCTACTGTATTTATTTCCCCCATTCTTGTCAATTGTTCCCTAATGCTCTCCCTGAAGCTGGCTACAACCTCTGGTTCTTTCAGTTTATCCAGGTCCCATCTCCTCAAATTCCCACCTTTTTGCAATTTCTTCAGTTTTAATCTGCAGTTCATAACCAATAGATTGTGGTCAGAGTCCACATCTGCCCCTGGAAATGTCTTACAATTTAAAACCTGGTTCCTGAATCTCCGTCTTACCATTATATTCTATCTGATACATTCTAGCATCTCCAGGCTTTTTCCATGTATACAACGTTCTTTCATAATTCTTGAACGAAGTGTTAGCTATGATTAAGTTATGCTCTGTGCAAAACTCTACCAGGCGGCTTCCTCTTTCATTTCTTCCCCCCAATCCATATTCACCTACTACGTTTCCTTCTCTCCCTTTTCTTACTATCGAATTCCAGTCTCCCATGACTATTAAATTTTCGTCTCCCTTCACTATCTGAGTAATTTCTTTTATCTCATCATACATTTCGTCAATCTCTTCGTCATCTGCGAAACTAGTTGGCATATAAATTTGTACTACTGTGGTAGGCGTGGGCTTCGTATGTGGGTGTTACTTTTAAAAACAGTTGGCACGCACGGTAACGTCAGCTATACATTACCAAGGTATGGTTTGCTTGAGTTTGGCATTCTTAGAAGTGATTTCCTTCTCTCCCTTTTCTTACTATCGAATTCCAGTCTCCCATGACTATTAAATTTTCGTCTCCCTTCACTATCTGAGTAATTTCTTTTATCTCATCATACATTTCGTCAATCTCTTCGTCATCTGCGAAACTAGTTGGTATATAAATTTGTACTACTGTGGTAGGCGTGGGCTTCGTATGTGGGTGTTACTTTTAAAAACAGTTGGCACGCACGGTAACGTCAGCTATACATTACCAAGGTATGGTTTGCTTGAGTTTGGCATTCTTAGAAGTGATTGTTGATGTGAATGTATCATCTGTTGGTTGATTTTTGTTTCAAAATGGCTTTTTGATACATCATACGATTCGAGATGTAAGTTTTTATGTGTACATCTTGAGGCGACGAACTGTACTCTATGTTGTTAATTTCCAAAGGCATGTATTTATGTTTATAGAGTAAAAGAAAATTTGCAGTTATAATAGCGGCATAATTTTGACATGTCGTTATCGCACTTTCAGGCACTGTAGCACAACAAACCGAGAAGAGAAGGACGTCTCTTGGACGAATCTTTAATGCGCTGCAACACTGACACTGCATAAGCGTATTTCCGCAATAAACAGGTACAAATACAAAATCTACCAAATACGGTATGATAGCTTCGGAAACTGTGAAAACGAGATTGCACTGTATAATGTGTTTTGTTACGCAGTCTGAACACAGGACACGTGTTCTAGTTGGCCAGTCAGAACACAGA
Source organism: Schistocerca americana (assembly GCF_021461395.2). Lineage (NCBI taxonomy): Eukaryota > Metazoa > Arthropoda > Insecta > Orthoptera > Acrididae > Schistocerca > Schistocerca americana. The sequence continues at coordinate 704,991,389 of NC_060119.1, read as the reverse complement.
ATAGAGAAACTGCACGTTATGTAATCAGCCAATCGTGTCATCACATTTTCAGTGCACGAACACACAAACGATGAAAAGATGTGAGGAATGAAACACGAATAAAGTAGATATTACAAAGTAATGTACAAAACGTACATTCCAGCCTAACCAGCCCGTCGTCTTTAAGTGACGTTCTCGCTTCCCGCGCACGGGATCCCGTGTTCGATTCCCGGTGGGGTCAGGGATTTTTCCTGCCTTGAGAGGACTGAGTGTTGTTGTGTCGTCCTCATCATCATCATTCATCTCCAACACCGTCGGAGGAAGGCAATGGCAAACCACCTCCGCTAGGACTTCGCTTAGTCGGCGGTGCGTGTCCCCCGCATCGTCCCCTACGCTCCTCGGAGTATGGGATCTCATCATCGTCATCAAGTAGTAATCATGAAGACAATAATTTAGACGAAAGTAAAACAATTACAAGTAGTAGTAAGCACAGTGCAATGATATGCTGCGATTTCTAGTGGAGAAGAGTAACAGATATGCTGCAAGAAAGAACAAACCAAACTTGGTGACATAAGCATTGAAGAAATGAAACGTTTCCTAGGTATCCTGCTTCTAAGTGGTATGTTCCACTTCCGAGACGAAGACTGTATTGTGAAAAAAATAAAGATAGTTTCAAAATGAAGCTCTTGCAAGTGACGTTCTAGAGACCGACTTGAATCTATTTTTTCCAGCCTCCACTGTAGTGATAATGATGCTCTTGACCCGAAGATAGTTTTTCAGAGGTTCACCCTCTTTTCCAAGCTCTAAATGACCTGTTTCAAGATTTCGCTCCTCACCATGAAAACCACAGTGTTGATTAACCAATGATGCCATATTTTGGGCGCCATTGGTGCAAAAACAGTTTATAAGAGGCAGGTCAAGTAGATACCAATGCAAATTTTGGGTAGGTGCCACTTCAAGCGGTTGCATTTTATGGATTGAACCTTATTAAGGACTAAAAACAAAAACCTTAGATATATACAGGTTGTTCAAGCTAGGACCATACATTGTTTTGCAATATGTAGATATACTCAGAGAAAGGATTCGCACCTTCCCTTTCCACTTAGTTTTTGACAACTCCTTTACAACAGTACCACTTTTAGAAGAATTGAAGAATCACAGTCTACGAGGAACGGAAGCTACAAGCGAAAATAGATCATCATAATGTCCCCTTATGCTAAAAAAAATGAAATGAAAAGTAAGCGCCGAGGATTCTATCAATTTTTAGTGACAGAGTATGCATCCATTGTGATAAAAAAGTGGAATGACAGCAGCGTAGTGTAGTAGATGTTGCCTCAAATGCATTTCTAGCCTAACCGTTGCACAACATAATCCAGGAAAGAAAAGAAGAAAGTTTCTGTCACCCAGCCACATACAGTCCATGTACATGGCCAGAGTATGGGTGGAGTGAACCGTTGTGCCGAAAATATCAGTCTTTACCGTGTTTCAGTTCGTGGTAAAAGTGGTATATGCCACTGACATCCCACTGTATCAATGTTGCTAGAGCAGACAGTCTAGCTTGGAAAATACTGATTCAAGATACGTATGATAGAACTGATCACCTCACAACAATCCAAGAAAATCAAACAAGATGCCATCTTCGTCACAAGAAAGTGTCTACCAAATGCCTGACGCTTAATGCTGCCTTTCATGTAACATGTTTTGCTAGCTACCATAGAAAAGACTAAATAACATTTTATAGAAATGCTGATAAAAGATATGCCCATGTTCCAATGTGCTTTTAAAAGGACACAAGTGCCTGACAGAGGGTTCATCGAATCTTATTTAAAATACTTCTCTACCGTTCCACTCTCGAACAGCGCGCGGGAAAAGCGAACACTTAAATCTTCCCATGCGAACTCTGATTTATCTTATTTTAATATAATGAACATTTCAAATTATTTCACACTCTGAGGAGAAAGTTGGTAAATAAAATTTCGTGAGAAGATCCTGCCGCAGCGAATATCCCCTTTGTTTTAATCACTGCCACCCTAATTCGTATATCATATCGGTGGCACTCTCTCCTTTATTGCTCGGTAACTTTTGTCTGTAGCTTCATTTGCATCCATTCTGCGCAAAATGTTCAGTATTTTTTGTAAAAAGTTTTGCAGGAACAACTGGATAAAGTTGACTCGACTCTACGAGTGTCTTAGTAGTAAATAATAAATGTATTAAAACTTCATGTAATGATGCGGCATTTTTTCACACATCACAGTGTTTATGACGTCATGTCTCTTGAACTATGCGTCGTACAACGATGTATTTGTGTAGCAACACTTTGAATACTGTCTCCGCCCGCATCTCGTGGTCGTGCGGTAGCGTTCTCGCTTCCCACGCCCGGGTTCCCGGGTTCGATTCCCGGCGGGGTCAGGGATTTTCTCTGCCTCGTGATGGCTGGGTGTTGTGTGCTGTCCTTAGGTTAGTTAGGTTTACGTAGTTCTAAGTTCTAGGGGACTGATGACCATAGATGTTAAGTCCCATAGTGCTCAGAGCCAATACTGTCTCCGAAATACGTTACGAACAAAGTAAGTAGCAAAGAAATAATAAATTTAAAGTCATTTATGATGCGGCAGGTTTCCACGCATCTCAGTGACGTCATATCTCCTGATCTATTTGTCATTTAACGATTTTTTTTTAGGTACATTCACCGGCATACGTGGTTCCTGTTTGCAAAATGTGTTGCGAATAGAGTTAGTAGCAAAGAAGTAATAAATTTAAACGTCATGCATGATGCGGCACTTTCTCTTGCATCTTATTATTTATGACGTTTTATCTCCTGAGCTACGATATGTAGGTAATATTTACCCCTATAGCGATTGTTGCCTGACAGCAAGAGGCATCTGCACCAGCCTTGCCTCAAATCGATCAAGGGGGTGAGGAAGATGTGAAAAACACACACACACCCACATACACAGGTATACATACATCCAATGTATGGATATTGTTTTTATCGGTTTTCAATATTTAATAAATGAAACATGAGTTTTATGAGGAATTTACAGTGTCCCAGAAAAGATAAACCGACAAAAGGAAGTAGTTCTTATGGGAGATTTTAGCAGAAAGATAGGTTCAAAGGTGGATGTCTAAGTTGTTGAAAGATATGGTGAGGATGTCGTAAATTAAAATGGAGAAAGACTAGCAAATATAGACAATGCATTAAATTTGAAAATTTTAAATGATTTCTTCCCCTGTAAGTGCATACATAAATGCATGTGGCAGAGTCATGCAAAATGTGAGCTAACATCGCAAAGATGTTCAGGCTCACATGCGGTTTCTCTCATTCGAAATGTCTTGGCTCAATCTCGTCTAGGGGTTGAACCGCACGTGTCACATTACACGCCCTAAATTAGACACTTGTGACACTTTGGTTAAATTGTCTGGCTGATGGCAAGTTCGCGAAATTGTATGTTTAATCTAACTTATAACAGCATTAATAATAATATCAGGAGCGAAACTAACGACCTATAAATTATGTAGGTCACACAGTTGCGATTTGGTTAGAATGATGTTTATTCAGAATGCAAACTATTAGCGAAAGTGGTCGTATTTAGAATTGCTATTACACTCGAGCGCATGTCAATTTGACACAGTAAGATCATTCACAATCTCATCCAGAAACACAAGTCCAATACTTCACCTCGTTATTTACATGAAAAGTTGAGGTGCGTGGCTGCCCACCGCTCAGAGACTAAGTTCCGCAATACCATACAACACGAAATTTTCTAAGTCGTTTCACTTCCTAGCTACCTAAAGACCGACTGTCCACTATCGCGTCTCAATCCGAACTGTCCCTTTGGTGTCTAGACCAGAACTGTCCGCTTTCGCGTCTGCACCAGCACTGTCCTCTGCCCGTCTCCGGCCGCGTTTCCCCGCGTGCCGAACATCGTCGTTCAATTGACTAGTGCAGTTCCCTTTCCTGAAGCCGTCCATCTGATTGGCAACAGCTTATTCTACATTATTTTACATTTTAACATATTTAAATAATTAAAGATTGACCACTTTCACGTTCTAAATGAAGTAACAATAATAGCCATTACATAATAACTGTTAAATTCTTTTACATAAAACCAGTATAATCTCCTTCTTAGCTTTGAATGTCAAGGCCAGTAGCGTTGCACCAATGTGTTTCCTGATAAATAAATAAAGAACAAAAGTAACTATTATGCATTAAACTTTACAACAAATACTCTATTACATAATGATTCAATATGGTGTCATGCAGTCATCGTTCAATGTGTTGTGTATGGAGGAAATGATTTGATGCTTAACTGAAAAACTGATAATTTAAATTTACTATGTCTTTTGAACAAATAAAGTTACAGAGTTGATCTTTACAAAATTTGTCATTTTAATAATGCCCTTCTAGTTGAAATGTCGATCTTTAAGATCGACCAAAGCGTTCAGATTTTTGCATTCAGGTCTTTGTTACAAAACTTGTTAACTTCACTTTAACAGTATATCCTAAACTATTATAGATATGATCAATATTCAAGTTTTATTGAGATCACCACGAAAATTTATGATGGATGGTAGATTAAAATTACTGTGGCTTCATTCCCTGAATTACTACAGAATTGAATAGTTTTCATAAAAGTTTCCCTTTATGGCCGACCTTAGGTCCGCCATATTTAACATTGCTATGTCTCCGTGGCCATGAACGGCTTCTACGGGATTCCCCTAAGACGTAGGTTCTCGTCTGTCTCACTCGCACACTACAGTGCTTAGGCCTCATTCAGCATAATAGACGCCTGTGAATTTCCCCATCTCGTGGCGAATCTGCGCTCTTTGTAGCACACGGTCCTGGACGGCAGGGTTCGTTTCACAATCCCTGAAGGCTGACTCTTTCGGCCATATATCTTTAATGAGAGCGAAATGCTCGTTAACTCACAAAGATATTTGAAAACAATCATAGATTACATCATACAAAAGAAAAATTGTAGACATAGAGTGAGTGAGGTAAGGATATACAGACGCCCTGAATGTGGCTGCAACCACTTCCACCTTGAAGCAAAATTTGTGTCTCCAACTTCTCAGGAATATAGTGTTGCTATTAAAATTCTGGATACGCTGCTATTAAAATTCTGGATGCTGTTAAATATAATGTAAATAGCCTCAAAGATGAAAGTGTGAAATTTCTTAAATTGAGCTAACAAGCTGCAAAGTTTTGATGCAGGCGGAAATGCTGAAGAGAAATATCAACATGTTAAAATATGCGTTCACGAGGCAGCCTATGGATCTCTGGGTCAACAAATTTAAGAGATAAAACAAAGCTCAGGATGATGGACTGAAAACATAGAGGAAAATATAAAAATGAAGAAGAAAATGTATAACAGTTGGCTCAGGGATAAAAACCCAGAGGATAGAAACAAATACGTGGAAATACACAGGGAGGCTAAAAAAGAGATTATTAAATAGAAAAATAAGATGTGGGAAAAGAGATGTGAGAATATAGATAGAGGTGTCAGGGGTGCATAGGTAGCAGAAGCCTGGAAAACAGTGAAGAATTTAAGAAGAGATGTGATAAAAGGGGCAAATATACCAATTATTGGTATGCGGGAATAGAAAATCATTTCAAGACACTACTTACAGAAGACAGAACCCAGTACAAAGACATAGAACTGGATTTCGAGAATGAATTATCTGTCAGAAATGTAAACTCAATAGATACAGCAGAAGTTTGAAGGTCTGTGAAAGAAAAGGAAAATGGAAAACCTCCTAGATCAGGAGACATACCGAAAGAATTAATGAAGTATGGGCCGAGTGTGTAATGGGAATGTCTGAACAAGTCGTTTTCTGAATGCACGTTAGAGGGAGAATAAATGCCAAAGAAATGGAATTGGGCATATCTAAGTCCAATTTATAAGAAAAGTAAGAAGAAGGTATGTGGAAATTGTCGTGGAGTCAGTGTTACAAACTCTATTGGTAAGTTGTGTGGTCGAGTCTCAAAAAGGCAGAATAGAAGGGATGGAAATAGACGATGAGGAGCAAAATGGAGCCCTGAAGGAAATCTCTTGTAATGACAACATTTTTACTGTAACATAACTAACGGCAAAGAGACTGGAAAGGAAGCTGAGTAGTCATTTAGTGCACAAACGTCGCGAGAAGGAGTATGGCACAGTGCCACTGACGAAACTGAAGCCCTGATGAGATGTGAGATTGAAAAGACATATGTTAGAAGTGCATGAAACCTACACAATATTGTAGAATGTGTAATCAAAAAGAGGAATAAAATTTCGTCACAGCCTTTCAAAAGTACAAGAGGATTAAAACAGAGATGCAGTTTGTCTCCAACATTATTTAAGATACACATCCAGACAATCTTAGACTTGTGGAGTACGAAATGTGCAGCATTGGGTATTCAGATAACAAACTATCAATGTTTGTCTATCTTGTTCGTTGCAGACGACCAGGTAGTGATGGCGAGTGATACAGTAATAATCGGGTTCCGAACACAGGGCGCAAAATTATGAAGCTGTGCTGCTAACTACTGAGCCACCATTTCGTCTGAGCAGATCGCACAGTAAATGGCATATAAAGTACCTCGAAAATACCTCAAAAACTTTGACCATTGTTTCATCAGGAACGGTCGGGTATCTATAGTGAAGTTCTCTTCCTCTGAGAGAAGTTCCTGGGAATTCCGGCGATGACACTTGTTGTGTTCTCCTCGTTAGTGGTCTACGCCTATCGGAATAGACTAACAGTTTTACGTCCACGAGACCACATTTCAACAAATGACTGCTGCCCAGGGGAGAGTAAGCATTAATGGCTTGCTCTTGGCACATGTACTTGGAGGTACTAACCTACCTAAAAACATACGACTTGTAGTGGCTGTAGTTATTAGTCTGAAAATGTCCTGAATACTGATGGAATATTGTTCGGCACAGTGTTCTCAGTCACCAATAGAAATATCTGCACTTAAACCCATTACAACATGTGTTATCCCCAACGATCATTCTGTGATACTCACAAAGAGAAGATACGGTCTAAAAACTCAGTTTAGGATCGGTCATCAACACAAAAGATGTACTAAATACAGAAACATACCCAAATGTGTAGGAAAGATGCCTGTATCCAAAACTTTCGGAGCAAAACAGAGAATTCAGAGAGAAATGTTTCAGTAAAAGTTCGCTCTTAAGTAAATTGTATGTACCATGCTGTTAACTTTCATTTGAATTTTTAAAATGAGTGAAACAAAAGTTATGTTACAAAGGTCAAATACGGAAACTTGGATTCACGGATGAGGTACATTACGATCGAACGACGGTTCAAATCCTCGTCTGACAATCTAGGTTTAAGTTTTCCCTGATGTCTCTAAATCGCTCCAGTAAAATATAAGGATGGTTCCTTTGATAGGGTATAGCCGGTTTCATCCCCAATCCTCCCTACACCCGAACTTCCGTCTCTAATGACCTCGACGTCGACAGGACCTTAACCTCTAACCTTCCTTCCTTTGATCTAACCACAACCAGTCCAATGAATTTGTAACTCAATGTTAACTGAACATACGCTTTGAAATTAATACCAGAGACACTAGCTAAGTAAAATGTGTTTTTCCTAAATGAGTTCCTCCTCTGTTTTCTGTTTGCTAGGTCCTGTATTATTTTAGAAAGGACATTTTCCTTTTCGTCATTTATATAAAAGAAAGTAGGACTTCACGTAAAAATTACTCCGGGCGTAGATGACATGGATTTGATATATTATACTGTTGCAGGAAGTAATTTTATACACGTAGAACATGTAAACATGATTGACACAACGACAGTGTTCCCTTAAAAGGACCGATGTATGTTAACGCATTTCATGGTGAACTATCACAGGAGAACGGAATAACAGGCCAAAATTCCGGTCAAGGTGAATAAGTTGCATTCATTTAATAACAGTTAAGGTGGAAAACGCTGTCCTTTTTAAAAACGCCAATCATCTGCTCCTTACAAAGATCAAAATTTTCCATTACGACTACTCACGTACATATGAAGCTAAGATGCAGTATCTTATAGTAATTCACACTCTGCCCTCTGTACTTTACCTACAAAACACTCTTCTTAAGATCTGAAGTAATAATGTACAAGCACCCTTGAATTACATTATGATAGAAAATTTTTTTTGGAGTAATGTCTATTGCAACTGCCAAAATCTGAAGCAACTGCCTTAGAACATTCAGACAAAAATACATATTACAACATACGTTCCAACCAGCAAAGAACTTCCCAATCATTAAAAAAGCTTATGATTTGATGATTACGTTTTGGAAAAGTTACGATCTGTACTGCAAACCTTTGTCAAGATTCCCCACCGTCACAAAATTCCCGGAATATCAAATGACTTAAGGTATATGGCGTTGTGTTCATCAAATACAATTGCAGTCCAACATACCCTGTAAAGGTGGCAGGAAGTGAACCCTCTACCATAGAAAGTAGTTGCTGTATTGAGGTGGCAACTAAGCAAGCAGCAACCAAGCAGCTCAATCACAGGCAAAGTTAATGTAGTGAAACTACGACAGAATAATATTGACAACACTGATCAAGATACAATAACCATGGTTTGTGAAAAGATAATGTACTCTCTGTGCAGCAGGCGAGTTCTGCATTGGTTGTACGTTGATGCTGATAGTAAACGCACTTTCAGTGCTAAGTACTGTATTTCACTGACGATTCTGCTTTCCGATTTGGACTTGTGTATGATTATAGCGAGGCATTGTTTGGTGGAGACATTGGGTATCCTCAAAACATTTGCATCACTGCGGCTCCAATTATGAAACGTAAAAGCCGTCGCCTTAGCAACAGTCTTCGCCAACAGCCGACTGTACTAAGAAGAATGGACCAAGCCAACTCGAACTTCCCACGCTGCAGCCATCAAATGGCAACCCAGCATCCGACCAATGCTGGTACAACCAACTCCTACGCCAAATATATCGCCCTGTAGAAGAACAGACATTTGGGGAACAAGGGACAGCACGCCGGTGTGTTTGCACAGTGGACAATCTGAACACACTATACGCTGCTGCAGAGAAAGACGACGTGTGTTCTATGACTACTACGCCGCCAGACGTCACCCATCACGAGAGTTCTATTCACGTCAGTCAACTGCAGATGATTACAACTGACCTGTGCGACGAAGACCTTCGCAGTACCACGGACGACACAGATCCACCTATATGGTGTTGGACGAGGTCGTTCACAAGCACACTATAGCCATTCCCTGTTGCCGCACAGAAGTACCAAGCGATCGCCTAGCCACCGACTTCAGAAAAACAAAGCGAGGTCGTCATCTAAAGAAGAGAGTCTGCCGCACATGCATATTCTTCATGAACTACACCAAGATGTCAGGAAATTTCATTGATGTCATCACCGATGGCCAACTTTTCTTGGCGCTAGTCGACTCAAGGGCTTCCGAAATGTCGAATGCTTATCGTCGTCAGCTAAAGAACCCTATGTTCCGTGGTAAGAAAGCGAATGTGCTGAAAGTCGGGAATGGGATGTACGTCCAACCGAAAGGGACATTTGCAAGAATAACTATCAATGCCAGAACACAGTCTTCGAATGCGCCGTTTAAGAGAATGTAATCATAATGTTATTCCTGGATGGAACTTCTTGCAGGCATCAAAAGCTGTCATAGATTGTGGAAGATCAGAGCTCCAGATTGATGAAGCTATTCCAAGAAACACACGTAACAAAGATTGCTTTGGGCAGTTGTTCCCTCTTGAAGTTGTTATTCCGCCATCATCAACGAGACGAGCTCTAGTCATCAATCGAAATGTTCCGTTGAACTGTGCAGCTTTTTGTCAGTTACAGTAAGATACTCAAGCTCACAATAGAAATCTACCTGTCAGCGACATAATAAGCACTGCAAGTGGTCACGGAGAACTTTGGATCACTATTTGTCATGAGACGCCACAGCTCATTCCTAAAGGTATGCGCGTAGGGACAGCAGAACCAGTCCAGGAATAGTAGCTCAGCGTCATCGACGTAGAATCCTGCTCCGCTACCACAACAGACAATGCAGGGGACGAAGCTGCTATTGCTCTACCAATCTGCCACTGCGCACGAAATATCGTTACTCTTGGTGATAATGTAAAATGCGGTTGCTTTCTGCAGATAGGCACAGAGTCACTTGGCATAGAGTATGTGTCCATCGACTTCAGTAAGGTTCCTTCTTGGGCTACAGTGTGCACACCATCTTGCGGTGTCATGTGTCGGTGGAAGCTAGATACTTTTTTAAGCTGAAGTAACAGTTTAAAATGTTTTTGTTAATGGTTCTGATGTTGTGTATGAACGGCAGACACTTTCTTTGAAAATATTCGTGCCTACCAGGCCTGTTGCAACTGATTTTGCGGAAACCCTTTAGCACTTTTTTCCTTTGGCTTAGTTAGTCGAAATAGGATAAATATATTTCCAACAGATATATCAAAAACATATCAGAACTCTCTTAGGTACCGCCTTTGGGTTTCCTATCAATTACATGAAATTGTTCATCGTGTCTGCCTTATCTGTTATCTGCACACCCTATATTTGAATTGTATGGTGTTACCGTTGTATTTTTGGGCAAGATATTTTTGTAGTTGTGCCATCCTTTTCTCCAAATATAGATACTGCGCGCAACCACGAAATTAGGAAATCATAGTTGGTTTCAAACAAAACCTCATCGACTGAAAGGGGTGAAAAGTAGATTATAATTTTTTGTAAGTGGTTACTGTTTTCGACACTTTTAGCTTTCAGGCTACTTTATCTTCTGAGTGTTGGCTGAAAAATTTGGAAATTTATATAATTATGTGAAAATATAAACGCCTGTGCTGAAATATCTTCCTGGTGAGCGGTGTTGTTATTACCTCCTGATGCCCCCACCCCCTACCCACTCTTTAAATTCAAGCCTTGTTGCGTTCCACCAAAAATTTATTTGAACTGATTGGTTTATCGCGAAAGGTTTTCAGACAGTCTGCTCCTTCACTTTGAAGAGTGAGAAAGGGGTAACCAAATTCAACGTGACAGTACATCTCTTGAGAATATTCCTCCAATGGATGGAAACACCGACAATGTGCCACGTTCTGAAATTAGCTGCTATTTTCGAAAAGCTCGCAATTTGCACCATTGTCCAGAGGTCTGATCGAGCCTCCCTTGTTCTGAGTCCAGTGGATGGAATGAACCAGACACTGTTGTACACTTTTAAGATGGAACAATAGTTTTAAATTTTTTTGCTAGTGTTTCTGATGATGAGCTCGGCTGTGACTTCCTGGTCCTGCGCCATATGGTTGAGAACTGTAGGGTCCCTCCCAATGGTTCAGTTGTGCATCAGGGGATGCTAACCATGTAGCTGACTATGCGTGGAGTGCACACAAGGGTTTTTAGGTTAGACAACTCTCCATCCAGTCCAGATAACGATACGCGTAGGGGACCCGAAAGTGTCTGTATAAGACCCAAAGCAACGTCCTCTACAGGCGAGAGTATTAAAATCCTAATGATTAATAGCCATAGCATTCGTAACAAAGTGCCAGTGTTTGAAGCGTTCCTAAAAAGCAGTGGAGTTCACAAATACTTGGAACACACAGCTGGTTAAAAACCGAAATTGATAGCAGTGAGATTTTAGGGGAAATTTTAATTGTGTATTGAAATGACAGGGAAACGATAAATGGAGGTGGTGCATTTGCTGCAGTACGCAAGGCACTCAAATCCATCGAGATAGAATTTGAAACATGCGAGTTTGTCTGTGCAAGACCCTTTGTCAAAAGTGGACATAAATTTACACTCTGATCTACTATCGGCTACTTCCAGATGTAACCGAAAACTTTGGTGAAAACCTAAGTTCACTAGTACGTAAGTTTCCTAATCATACTGCCATGATTAAAGGAAATTTAATCACTCAACAATCAACTGAGAATTACAGTAACCTATGTGATGAATATTAGAAGTTGTCCTGCAAAATATTACTAAATGCATTTTCTGAGAACTACCTAGAACAGATTTTTTGGAAGACCAAACATGATGGAAATATACTGAATCTAATAGCAACAAACAGGACTGACCTCTTTGAGGATGTCCATGTAGAAACTGATATCAGTAACCATGAGGCTATTGCAGGGACAATGATTACCAAATTGCAAAGGGCAACTAAAACAAATATAAAGTTTTTATATTTTTACCAAACTAGATAAAGAGGCAGTAGTGTCGTATCTCAGTGAGGAGCTCGAAATATTTAGTCTTGAAGAGGAGTACTACGGTTCAAGTTTACACGAATATTTCACCGTGTACTGGATGGATATGTACCTGTATCCAGTAGGGCAGTCAGCGGTGTGAGTGACCCCCCCATGATATACAGTCACCGTAAAGAAACAGAGAATACCGCACAATAGGTTCAAAAGCACGTTTAGGCCTGTAGATAAGAAAATACTGAATGAAACTCGTTATGAGGGCAATGTGTGAAGCCTTTAACGGGTATTGTAGCAAAATATTATCGAAAGATCTCTCAGAAAGCTCAAAGAATTTCTGGTCATGTGTAAATGCTGGTAGTGGTACCGAAGGTAGTGGCCAGACACTCAAGGGCGAGACGGGAATTGAAACTGAGGGTAGCAAAGCCAAAGCAGAAATGCTGCACTCTGCATCTGCATCTACGTGACTACTCTGCAGTTCACGCTTACGAGTTTGCTAGAGGGTTCATAGGACCACTTTTAGACTATTTCATGGCCGTTAGACTCTCGAATAGCAGATGGGGAAAATGAACACTTCCATCTTTTGGTGTGAGCTCTGGTTTCTGTTGTTGTATTACGATGGTCGTTCCTTCCTATGTAGGAAGTCAACAAAATACATTCGCAATCGGAGATGAAAGTAGCTGATTGAAATTCCGTGAAAGAAAAACCTTTGCTTTTGTGGTCGTCACCACAGCTCGCGCAACATAGCCGCGACAGTCTCTCCCCTATTTCACGAAAATACATAACGAGCTGTCCTACTTTTTCAGTGTCTTCCGACCACCCGATGTGATAAGGACCCCCCACAGTGCAGTAACACTCTAGAAGGAGACGGACAAGCGTAGTGTGCGCAGCGTCCTTACTAGATCTGTTGCGTCTTCTTAGATTTCTGCCATTAAAACGCAGACTTTGATTCGCCTTGCCCATAACATTTTCTCTGTGATGGTTCCAAGTTAAGTTCTCCATCATTGCAATCACTAGCTGTTTAGTTAAACCACCAACATTCAAATTTGTATGATTTATCGTGGAATCACAATTTAACGAAATTTTTTAGCACACATGTGGAAGACTTCGAACTTTTTATTGCTTTTATTTTATCATGCCAATATCGTGTGTAAATCATTTTGTAATTCATACTTATCTTTTGACGACGTTGTGAGACGGTAAATGACAGCATCATCTCCAGACTATCTAAGAGGCCTGCTCAGATCGTCTCCCAAATCGTTTGTATAGGTTGAGAAGAACATATGGCCGATAAGCCTCAATTACCCTGAATGCATGATGAGTGCTATTGAAGTTATGAGGGTCAGTTGATATGGTGAATGCCATTACTCCATGCATTGTAGCTTCCATTGTTCCATATAAGGATGAGTTCACATGATGAATTCCATTTCCCCAATCATGTTGACAACCGTTGCCCCCAATGCATGTACATAGCACTAGGTCAATGATGGTCAGCTGACCTAGTGATGGCCATGAGCTCAATAATGGTGACCATGGTTACCATGAACACGTATTGGATAGTGTTGGATACATGATTGGCAGTTGACAAAGACTGCCATATCCCTAATCATGGTGACTACTACTACCTCAGATGTGTGACAGTTACTGTTGAGGAAATGAGTATCATTTCACATGGTGATTACCATTGCCTCAATTCTAGTAACCATCATTACCCCGAAAATATGGTGACTACTGTTGGGGTAATGTAGGTCAGTTGACATGGTGACTGCCTTTCCCCAAATCAAGGGGCCTACCATTTTCATGAATGCATGATGGACAGCATTGGTGCAATGACCATCAGTTGACAAGGTGACAGCCATTACTCCAAACATAGTGACAACCATTACTCCAAATGCATGGTGGATACTAATGGTGAAATGGTGGATAGTTGACCCAATGACTGCCATTTCTGTGGTCATGGGGACAGAATGACTCTGAGGTCAGATTAGAGACTGATTGCCATAACCCTGATGATGGTGAGTACAGTTACCCTGAATACATTACGAATGCTACTGTGGTAATGAGAGTCAGTTAATGTGGTGACCTCCATTACTCTAAGCAGTGTTATATCCTTTTCCCCAAATGCATGTTGAGTAGTATGGGGGTAGTTAGAGTCAGTTTATATTGTGACTGCCATAACCCCAATCAAGGTAACTATAATTATTCCAAATATGTGGTGGAAACAGTTGGTGTAATGATAAGAGCTTGAGACATTGGCTGTCATTCATCTGATATTGGTGACAACTTTTACATCAAACATGTGGTGGATACTATTTAGGCAATGAGCATCTGTTGAAGACTGCCATTGCCCTGATGATGGTGATTCCTATTAGCCTGAATGAATGATGGACACTATAGATGTAGTGAGGGTTAGTTGATATTATGACTGCCATTACTCCACTCATGACCGTGTAAGCATGGTGGGTACCACTGGAGTAATGATGGTCAGTTGACAGGTGACTGCCATTGATCCAGCCATGTTGACCACCATTACCCCAAATGCATAGTAGGCAATACTTGGGGCACTGATGGTCAGTTGACATAACGACTGCCATTATTCTGTTCATGCCAACCTTCACTACCCCAAACACATAATGGATACTATTGGGGTAATAACGTCATTTGACACAGTGAGTCCATTACTCTGATCACGGTGACCTTTGTTACCGTGAATGCATGATGGGTACTGTTGGGATAATGAGAGTCATTTGACATGGCGGTTGCTATTAATATGATCATGATATCCACCAATACTTTGAATGTATGCATGATGGATGCTATTGAGGTAATGAGGGTCAGTTGTCACGATGACTTCAATTCCCTTGTGACTGCCATACCCCAATCATGCCATGGATAGATACTATGGAGATAAGGAGAGTCAGCTGATACAGCAAAATCCGTTAGACCAATCATGCTGACCACTATTACCACCCATGCATAGTAGATAGTACTGGGACAGTGATGGTCACTTGATATATGAGGGTTGTCCAGAAAGTAAGTTTCGATCGGTCATGAAATGGGAACCACAGTGAAAACAAGAAACGTTTTATTTGCAACAGTTAGGTACACCTTCCACCTACTTCTTCAGATAGTCGCCGCTCCAATTTCGAGTTTTTTCGTAGTGTTGTATCAACTTCCCAAAATCCTCATCATAGAAAGCAGCCGCCTGTGCTTTCGACCAGTTATCTGCACTGGTCTGCGGCTCGTTGTCTTTTCTACATAGTCAGCTGTTCTTGTGAGCAGAAATGATACTCGGGGAGCCAATTACGTACTGCGTCTTCATTGCCCCTGCAGTGTGCGGCCGAGAAGTGGCATGACGAAGGAACTGCTCGACAGTTGTGTTACGTGGGCTGCATGACACAGGCGACATCTCTAACCAGACCCTCATACTTGGCGAGAGGCGCTATTCCGTACACATTTTTACGTGCTCACTGTTCACTCCAAACTGAAAAGAGCGAAGCGACACGATCGACGGGTATACTAGAGACACTGCCCAACACATCTGTGCAAAGCTTTACCAGATTTTCCCAGTGGTTTCCATTTCGCGACCGATCGGAACTTACTTTCTGGACAACCCTCGTAGTAACTGCCATTACACCCATCATGGTGACCACCATTATCCCAAATGGATGGGGATACTACTGGAGTAATTCAACCCCATCGCCTTGTGGTTTTACAGCTAAACAGGAGAAACTAGTTCAGTCAGCACAAGATGATAAACGTTTTACACTTCCAGGTAAAGTGAATAACTTAGCTAGGGATCATAACTGCCTGAAAAAAATGATGATGACTGGTTTTACTGTGCCTGAATGAATATGTAAAAGTTATTTATACTTCAAGAGAAAGTTAAATGTGATTTTTGTGTATGTTATAGTATAAAAAGCATTAAATATGGTTTGCAGCTAATTTATTGGAAAGAAAAATTAAATACATCTGATACATTAATTTTATTTACTTCATGTGAAAGTTTCTTAAGTGTAATGGAAGGCTGCTTATTAACATGACATAGAATGTTGATAACTCTGGAACACTTTAGTTAACATGCATAAAATGATACTACACACACGTAATGATTCTCTTTGAAAGAGTGAAACACAAAAGCAATGAAGCTTAATGAAAACATTCGTCTGTGTTTGTATGTTTGATTACGTAATTTTTTATAAGTAATCGTATAATTTTGAACATGATGCCTAATTGCTTGTGGAAATACTGCAGTATAATTGGATATTTTTGAACAACGTGAGCTTTGGCAAATCGTAGTATTGCCTTTGGCTGTGTCATTGAAAAATTTCTTTACCAGCTGTGAACGGCTAAAAAAATTTTCCTACCAGTGCCATTTTGTTTCTTTTTTTTATTTCCCTGCAGTCGCCATCTTGGATTTTTAAATTTTCTCACCAGTACCATCTTGCAATTTTTAAGTTTCCCCCCATCGCCATCTTGCATATTTTTAAATTTTCCAACGTCATCTTTGATTTTTTTAATTTTTCCACCATCGGACATATTTGATTTTTAAATTTTCTGTCCTCTGCCATCTTAATAACATCATTCATTTAAGTTCACTGATTACATCACGTTTTAAAGGTCAAAGACTACGCTTGATGTCGTCATGGTTCAAGGTCGGTCAAAGTGTTCTGGATATTTGCTAGCCATATTACTATTCAGTATCTTGCATATGATGCAGAACGATACTACATTCCAGAATAATCATCTTGTTATAAATGGCGTAGTTGTCCTCTCGATATGTTGCAGTTATTTCTCCCCTGTCCATATTGTCGAAATTCATCCGGCTTTCCACTTCTCTATTTCTCTCTCTTTCTTTCTTCGATCTGCATTACCTTTAATTATCTCTTCTTCTAACTTTTCACGATTACTTCTTGCTCTTCGCCACAAATGCGAAAGAAATAAGTTCATAAGCAGAAGCAGGTTTGCCTCATCTACATAAACTAATTTTTCTAGAGACGTTATAGATGCCATTAAGTCCCACATTTCGAACACAGGCATGTTAGATACACAATCTAGAAATTGATGAAGGCTGTCGTTTTCATTAGATTGGTGCATAAGTTGGTAGCTGTGGTAATGAAGAAATTCGTAGCGTTTAGTTTTACATGTCGGTATTCCGGTTGCTATGGGTTTATTTATCGACTGTCATTTTTTATTTGTAGTTCACAGTCGCTGTTTGAGTTTACAGATTGTTATTTTTTATTTGGAGATAGTGAGTGGAGCTGTGGACGTCAGAAAATGGAGTGCCAAGTGGAGAAATGTGAACAATTCTGACATGTTCTTCTGCTTGAGTTCAACAGAGGGTGACAGCAGCGGATGCAGCCAGAAACGTTTGCGCCGTGTATGTGGATAAAGTCACTGGATAGAGAATGCCAAGAAAATTATTTTCTCGTTATAAGGAGGATAGTTTTGGCGTTAGTGACTCTACACAAACAGGAAGACATTCGATGTTTGATGAAGATAGTTTAAATGCATTAATCCACAATGTTCCACCTCAGTATACTCGAGATGAGATAAATGTGATCATTCCATCATCGTGCGACATTAGCATGTAATGGGAAAGGTTCAAAGAACGAGTGTATGGATACCTCATACTCTAGAGCAAAATTACAAAAACAGCGAGTGCCCAGATGTGCTTCTCTGCTCGCTCTTCATCAATTGGGTCGTCAGCAACACCGACGATAGCTATCCCGTATCGTTACTGGTGACGAGAAATGGTATCTTTATGCTAACATAATGAAAAGGAAGGAATTGTTGAGCCCAAACAAAGCTACAGCTCCTCATACAAGTACCTGGTGGAACAGCGACGGTATGGTGTACTAGGAACTGTATCCCCCAGGTGTAACCATCGCTGCTGACATTCACTGTCGACAACTTTGACGTCTTGCAGATGCAGTCCAAGAATAACGACCAGGAAGATTGCGCGAAGTGATGCTACTCCCGCCCGCATTCTGCTAGCCTGATAAAAGGCACTATACAGGAGTAGGATTGGGAATCCATTCCGCACCCACCTTATTCACCTGATCGCGAGTGCTCAGTTTTTCACCTTTCCCCTCTCTATCAAATAACGTTCACGCAACTTACCTGCCGGATGAAAATATGCTCTGAACATGGCTCGAGAGTTCTTCGCCTCAAATCAGGATTATTTTACAGTCGCGGAATATAAAGTTACCTTAGCCTTGGCAGACTGTTGTGAATAGTGAAGGAGAATAATTGTGGATGACTTAAGTCTCTGTTATGTGTATCTGTTGTGCTTATTAAGCTTGCGGAAAAACACTTCGAATTTATGCACCAACTCAGTAGACGCTTAGGGTAAATTAGTGCAAGAGACTGTTTACGTGATTATCTCTTTGCTAGATAGAAGCGTGCGTTGTCTCCCGAGGATAGAAAACCGCGTACTGATGTGAATACCGCGTCAGCCATCCTCTGGAACGCAGCTATATCTTCTTTGGTTTAGTTCTCGCATAATGCTACTGTGCTGTAATTTCTCACCTCAACCAACATAAAATTAAAACTTAGTAGTTGTAATTTCCCCTTAGAAAAATTGATGAATGACTGTTCTGATAAACCTCTTACATTATTTGCTTTTCAAACAGCTGAGCAAAACTGAACGTACTCAGACATTACTCTCTTTACTTATTCTGATCAACACTAAACTGACACACAACGCAATCTGACTTTTAATAATCCTTACAAAAGAATGGCCCTGACTAACAATAACCAATACCTTTAATGAATCACTTACCTCACAAAAATCTTCGTTACTCAAACTACTGCAATACAGCGAGCGCCAATACTGCCAGCTAAATAAAAGAGTCTAACTACTGAAGTGACAAACTACTGATAGACATATTTAGCAAATGAAAGATTTTGATAGAGAACAAACAATGTATTTTCCTTAATAGTGTTCAAAAGTCATAATATATATATATCAGTTCATGACATCCAGTCTTACCAATTTACTCTCTCAGATGGCCACACGTCCAGATCATCCGCTCTCAAAACTCCGCCATCTCTCTCCCCACATCCACCCCTGCTGGCGGCTCACCTCCAACTGCGCAACGCTACGCGCTGTTAACAGCCAACTGCCCAACACTACAATGGCGAATTCCAACAATGCAAACCAGCCACAGACAGCACACAGCACAGCCAGTGATTTTCATACAGAGCGCTACGTGGCGTTACCAATATAAAAACCTAAACAGCCTACTTACATAGTGTACTTTTTCGAGGAGTGAGCGACACCCATGGGCAATGAGGACTCTGCAGGAAGACAGAAAAACGGTGTTCCACTTTACTGAGTGGCTTTTTAGACAGACAGCTTTGTTTCGGAGACAGAGCAGTACCGACGGGGTGGCTAGATCGGCCCCCGTTGAGGACGTAGGTACAGAGTGCGTGCAAATAACAATAAAAATAAAAAATAAGTAAATAAAACAAGGGAGGAAGGAGGCTTAAGACAGCCTAGAAGACGTACCTGAATCCTCCTACCCCTCATGTCATTCCCTCAGCCCGAAACAGTAAACGGATGATGTTGTCGCAAGGTGTTTTCTGTATTTGGCCCAAGTAACATGATAAAGGAACTACTACAAAACAAACGTCTGTCGTTAACACGGCTAACGTAGCATCAGTGCGTGAATGCGCTTAGTTCACACTGCTGCCGCCTGAAGAGGAGGTCTTGCTGCATCTTCGTTACGACATTGTAGGATCTCAAAGGTCAGCGCACGGGTTCCTTAAGCAAACAAGCTATTTGTATGCTATTCGGCGGAAAGCTGCCGATTTTTGCCGTTTCCTGTCGACTCTGGACTGAACCGAGTCGCGACGGTGGAGAAAACAAGCTTTACTGCTCCCGAGTTTCGATTGATACTTTCTATTGTGTAAACAGAAAAGAGTTCAAGCCTCAGTATGCTACAGCTGTTTGATACTATTAGGGGTGTTGTTAATCACCGGCCGGAGTGGCCGTGCGGTTCTAGGCGCTACAGTCTGGAACCGTAAGACCGCTGCGGTCGCAGGTTCGAATCCTGCCTCGGGCATGGATGTGAGTGGTGTCCTTAGGTTAGTTAGGTTTAAGTAGTTCTAAGTTCTAGGGGACTCATGACCTCAGAAGTTAAGTCCCATAGTGCTCAGAGCCATTTGAACCATTTTTTTGTTGTTTATCTTCGGACATATCGACAGCTACACTCTGTTCAACTACGCATATCCTCGTACAAACAGACGAATGCTCTGTCACTGGTCATCCGTTGGATTGCTAAAATATTCGCGTCAGACCACTGGAAGTAGATCTTAACTGTATATTAGGTATTTTATAGTTATTATAGTGCGAATAAATTCTGTCACGCACTAATGCACCGAAAGTCTCAAGTTTCTATGCTAGTCGCTGTGGTAAATGATTAATCCATGTAGTACTTGCACAACCAGTTTCACTGTAAATCTCAGTAATACTTATGAGGACCAACGCACAGTCCCTGGCATAAATGATAAGAAATCTATCTCGTTTTACCTTCAGTTTCTTAGTAACTTTGTACTATTAGTAATATATTTACTACAATAACACATTTAATTAGCTGTGTCCAGTATTTTCCGTCAATGTAATCTATTTAAGTAATATTTTTTCAATAATGCATAATTTTCATTAAAGCTACTTAAAACATTACACTGTCTGTAAAAAAAAATTTGAAAGACTCAGAAGACATGATTGGATGTCAGTTAACTTCGTACACTTACACACCATCGGCAGGTATGTAAATGATTAGAGTTGTGGTTCTCTGTGGCAGGTAGCACAGCTTCCAGAGCGCATTAGTGTACCCTGGTAGGGTATATAAAGGACGAGAACTGCCTCACATACTGAGTGCTCACTGTGAAGGACACAGAGACGCTCGTGGTGAGACAGTGTAATCAGCACCTCACAGAGTTTGAAAGTGGCCACATTATGGGTCTCCATTTGGCCGTCTAGTTGAATCGCGCAATGTCCATATTTGTGGGGCATTCGTATGTTGAAGTCCATGAGAACGTGAGAGCAGGCAAACGTGTCATCGAGGTTTCTATCAACCACGTCTGACCACCGCAAGGGAAGATCTCAATATTGTGCACGAAGCATATCGTAATCCTTTCACGTTTTCAAATGCCATCCTAGAACAGGTAATGGACTCCCCGCAAAAATCTGTGTCGTCCCATAACATTGATCGGACAGTAGCAGCAGCTGGACTATGCCCCATTCGTAGTCTACCGTTGACACCACAACATAAACGGCTGTGTTTGAAGTTGCGCCGTGAGCGAGAAGCATGGACTGCTGATGAAGGGCGTCGCACAGTGTTCAGCCTGGGAAGATATCCCATTCTTCCAGTGTTTCGGAGTGGTGTTACTCCTGCCATCACGGTGTCGGGAACCATCGGGTATGATTTCAGGTCACGACTAGGAGTGATTGGTGGAACTCTGATGTCTCAGTGGCACTTCACGGATAGCCTACGTCCTCATATGTTACCTCTTACGCGACAATATCCCACTGCCATTTTTCAACAAGATAACGCTCGTCCTCACATGGCTCGTGTCTCTACGAACTGACTGGGTGATACTGAGGTACTCCCGTGGCCGGTCGATCCCCGGCTCTGTTCCCGACAGAACATGTATGGGACCAGTTCGGACGTCAACTCTGTCCCAATGCCAGTATTCGGGATGTAATGACCAGTTTCTGTAATTATGTGCCAGCTCAAGCCAGGAGACGATATAATGGCTTTACGACACCCTTCCCAACCGAATTAGTGTGTGCATTCAGGCCAAAGTGGGTGCAACGTTACACTGATAAGTGATCGCATACTGTCAAGTTTCTTTTATATTTCTTTGGTCACTGAAATAACGCCACATACCCTCTCAGCCCATGAAGTTTAATTCAGTTTCCTCCTCCCCTCCCGGGTGCTTACCTTTTTTTGCCAGGCACTGTGTAAAATTTGTTATATATTCGTAGAAAAATCAGCAGAAAGTTAGATTTACGGAGGGTGAGGGGGTGAGGGGGGGGGGGGGGGGGACGGGTCGAGCAGTTTCGGCAGTTCTACAAGGAGTGCATGATCGCCTCAGTACGCCTCTGTGAGGAGAAATATCACTAGATAATCACAATACCTACATGATCAGTGCAGAATACGAAAAAATATCATAAACAGATATCTGCTTAAGGCACTTATAACGCGTACAAAAAAAAAAAAAAAAAAACATCGTATAGCCGCATCACGGTGTGTTCTGACACAGGGTAGGGCACTACTTGTGATCAGGTTACGCCTCCAGATTAAAGCCCGAGACACTGTTACATTCGCCAGTCTGCGTGTGGTCTTTGTAAGGCTTCTCAAACCCATTTAAGAGAAATGCTGACATCCACTTTGCGTATGTTTACGTTAAGCGAGGGGCGGTATACGCAAAACCAGACACTTGTAACAAATGTCATCTGTTTCACACTACACGGCTATACAGTGTAAATCTTTATTGGCTATGAACAAAGCTAGCACTACTTGCTATAAATCTAAGAACAATTTTTATGTTTAACAGCAGGAGCTTAAAAAAACTATTATTTCTTTGCTTTTTATTAGTCGAGTATATGGTAGAATCACACGACTGCAATACATAGACTCACTGTGTTTATTGGGTGGTCCGTTCCTATTGAATATAACTTAACTTTGTATACGAAATTAGAAAAAAACACGTAACGAACTATGAGCGATCTCCTATTATGGAGACTTGAAGGGACGTAGTGAGCAAATAATGGAGCGCCTGCAAAATGTCGAGAAAGATTCCAAAGCATACACCAAACGCATTCTGAAATCAGTGACAAGGTTAAAACATTTTACATTTTCCGACATCCTTGGTTTCCTCGGGGAAAAATGCATCTGAACTAACACGGGAACTGCCATGTAGTGATGGAGCAGAGTCTCCTCAACCCACCATTAAGAAAAAGTTAAAATCTAAAGACTGGTTATGTAGAATTTATTATTTATATTTAAATCAGAGAGTCATGTAAATACCCTACCAAAAATAAATGGTATATCTGTGCTTATGGCATTAACCAAAATAACTAACGATGGCAGAAGGATCTTCAATGTATCGGCAATATCAAAACAAGAATTTCTGAAAAATGGTAACATCGACTGTAAGTTAACGTCGGAGGATGCCTTCTCTGGAGGTATTTTTAGGGAATGTAGTTACGTGTATAGATCAGATAGCTAACAATGTGGTACTGAGTCGAATTGGAGAGAAAATAATTTTATGGCATAACTTGACTAAGAAGAGGGTTACATTTAAGGTACAAAGGAACAGTAACAGTGGGGATAAAATCTGTATCGGGAGACCAAGGTTTTAGCGCAATAACCAAATTCAGATCGATGTGGTTGCAGTAGTTATACAGAAATGAAGAAGTTTGCGTACAATAGACTAGTGTGGAGAGCTGCAGCTAACCAGTCCTTGGGCTGAGACCACAAAAACATCATAAATGATTTCAATACAGCAAAAGAAAACAAAAGAATGCTTTTCAGACGTAGTAGAGAAACAGATGAGAAGTATGTAAGGCTGGTACGTGTCGCATGTAGGCCTATGCAGTTTGCACAGTCGCCAGTGTGGATAAAACATACGTACCCAAAATGAAAATGTGTCTGCATTCTATGGCCACAGGTGCATAATTTTTCGGTGTATCTTTTTCGCTTCTGACTTAAAGTAGTTCTGCCACTCAATTCATTTCGAAAGTTCTGTTCTGCTAACGAAAGTGGGTATTGTCATGATTGCAACATTGAAAGATATTGCACGGCGACTACCTTGTCCATATTTATGTTGCGTCAGAAGTTCTAAGAAAAGAAAACTTTTTATCAATAGCTGTCCGTCAAAGTTGCGTCGCACATTTTTGCGACCACGCCCCAGCACGTACACCGTGTAGCCTACCTCCGAGGCGCAGAGGTGTGCTCTAACTGCCTTATATAGTGTAGGCGAGACAACTTGGTGACAGATGTACCACCACATGACCGAGGTTCTGTACAATTCCACGAGGCAACAGCGTAGTTTCGTGTTACGCGGTTCTCACCTAGTATCTTATTATCAGTAACGTCTCCTTATTTTCACGTAATTTTGGAATAGCTGTGAAAATGTAGAGGGCTGATGTCTTCACGAATAATTTTTAGGCAGTGTGGTTATCAGCTGGCCCGATAATATTCCACGTTGTAATTAGAAAATTAAATACATGCTGTTAAGTAGATATTTTTGTTTCTAATCGAACTATTGAGGAGACCTTCGAGTCTCAGGCTTTGTTCCTCGTAGCAATTAACAATGTAGTACTATGTTTCCGTTATATCGCTAATAACATATCAAAGGAACTGAAAGAGTGGAAACATCAATGGAATCAAGCAAGTCCCTTCATAAATTCTACTTAAGACAGCGTAATTTTCGTTGTTTGTGAGAGACTGCTTCTGCAGCCGTCGCTACAGTCAATAAAATTCTTCAGGGCATATGATGTGTCGGTCGCTGTTGCAAATGTCCTCCCTCGGGTTCTTTTTAAAAAACACACTGGCAAAAGGTCATTTGCGATAGTGGCCGAAGCATCGGAGAATTTTACACATTGACGATGTGATCGCATACACTGAAGAATTTTATTGGCTGCAATTTCCTTGGGATTTTTACTAGCCATTCCTACTGTCTATACACACTCTAAGACAAAAAAAGGACATACCACGAAGGAATTATCCGAATGGAACGGAAATCGGTAAATGTGATGCACATGTACAGACAAACAAATGATTAAAATTTCAGAAAAATAGGGTTATCTATTCAGGGAATAGAGATTCACAAATCGAGCAACTCAGTAACGCGTTGGTGCACCTATGGTCCATATGGAAGTATTGCCTGGTACTGATTGATAGAAATTGTCGGATATCCTCCTGGTGGATATCGACCCAAATTCTGTCCAATTCGTGCTTCACATCGTCAAAATCCCGAACTGGCTGGAGGGTCCTGCCCGTAATGCTCCAAACCTTCTCAACTGGGTACTCAAATTCTGAAAGTTTGGAGCATTATGGCCAGAGCCCTCCAACCAGCCCAGGATTTTTAAGATCTAATGCGTCAATTGCACAGCCTTTCGCACGATATCCCTCAAGAGGGCAATCAGCGACTCTACCAATAAATGCCAAGCAATGCTTCCGTCAGGGCCAGAGGTGGGCCAACACGTTGTTGACCTGTTCAGTTTGTGAAGTTCTTTCTCTTGATTAAAGCATCATATTTTTCTGAAATTGTGGTCATTTGTTTGTCTGTTCATGTACATCACATCTACTGATTCTGTCTCATTTGGATAATTCCTTCGTGGTGCGTCGTTTTTCTAAGAGCGTGTAGAGAACATACAGCAGTCTTTTGTTAACTGATTGGGCTTCATCCAACAGCAGCTAGACTCGGCCTGCAGAGGTTGCCGTAGCTGGGGATCTGTCCACGCCACTCAGTGCAGGCCGTTCACGAGATTTACATCCGTTACGGCGCTCGCTTCAGCTGAACTGCTGATGCATTCGGTAAGTTCCGGTTTTGTCACCTGAGAAAAAAAAAGAAAAAAATGAAATGATCGTGTGGCATTATTGGCCGGGAGGCCCCAAAGGGGGAAGTTCGGCCGCCGGGTTGCAAGTCTTATTTCAGTCGACACCGCATTGGGCGACTTGCGTGAGGGTGATGAGGATTAGCGGATGATGAGGACAACAAAACACGCAGTCCTCGGGCGGAGAAAATCGGCAAGCCGCGGGAATCGAACCCAGGCCCGCTGCATGGCAGACAAAAACGTTACTACTCAGCTAACAAGTCGGACTATCATCTGGAGACATCACGTCGTGTCTCATAAGCTACATATTAAGATTCAGCGCATGTTTACAGCGGTATTCGATGCCACGCGTCTTCGGTTACCAACTTCTTCGCGAGAGAGCCTAAAAATCGAGTTGGCTCGTTAAAGACGAAAACCTGAAAACACAGTGTGGCTTAATTTTCTATACGGAATCTGCATGTATATAGCATAAAAAAATTTAAAAAGTTACGAACTCAAATTAAAAGTAGAAAAACATGTAATCTTGTTATCCAGCCAGCAGTTTAATAATATTAATAATGTCAATAATAATATTAATTAATAATATTAATAATAAGGGAGTCTTACACTCCTTCACAGTGTGATTCAACAAACTGTTCACTTCATATTTGCGGAACCGTTTAAGATACTGCAGTTCTATTTTCAACCAAATGATTTAGGAAAAAGTCCTCACTAAACGACGTGTAGTCTCTTGTCATAGCTATTTTAATAACAGAGCTATCGGTGTCAATTTCATTTTTCAAAAGGAACTGTAGTAATTTCCGCTGCTAGTATCGTAGTTCTAACTGAGACGAATTCAACGGGGATTCACTCTTCATCTGAAGCTGGTAATTTCGGAGAAATTATCATACTTAGAACTTACCTGTCTTGAAAATGAAACCGACTGCTGTGTTATACGGAAGTTCGTGTTCTTATACAGCTCTATCGCGTCAGAATTATGACCGTCTAAGCTTGACTGAGCTAAGGAGTCTACTGACAAAAGCGAAAACTGACAGAAGTTTAATTTAAAACTGATAATAATCACACTTGGCTGCATGTGACTGGACCGACACACGAACTAGCAGCCAAAGGATACTGCATCTAAGAATGATTTACCAGTTAACAACTATAGTAACAGTTCTGCTCTTGTTTCTGGCAGTGCGTTGAAAGTAAAGTGGACGTCAAAAATTGGATGAATCTGTAAAACAGTTGATTAAGCTGTAAGATTGTTAACAAATAACTTTACTTGATGATTTTAATGTCAGTGTACATTGTAAGTAGGCTGTTTATGTTTTCTCTATGTAAGTAGGCTGTTTATGTTTTCTTATTGGCAATGTTACGTAGCGCTCAATATGAAAATCACTGGCTGTGCTGTGTGCAGTCTGTGGCTGCTTTGCATTGTTGTAATACTCGCCATTGTAGTGTTAGGCAGCTGGCTGTGAACAGCGCGTAGCGTTGCGCAGTTGGAGGTGAGCCGCCAGCAGTGGTGGATGTGGGGAGAGAGATGGCGGAGTTTTGAAATTTGTCATGAACTGCTATATTTATATATGATGATATCAAGGTAAATACATTGTTTGTTCTCTATTAATATCTTTCATTTGCTAACTATCCCTATCAGTAGTTAGTGCCTTCCATAGTTTGAATCTTTTATTTAGCTGGCAGTAGTGGCGCTCGCTGTATTGCAGTAGCTTGAGCAGCGAAGATTTTTGTGAGGTAAGTGATTTGTGAAAGGTATAGTTTAATGTTAGTCAGGGCCATTCTTTTGTAGGGAATTTTGAAAGTCAGATTGCGTTGCGCTAACAAAATATTGTGTGTCAGGTTAAGCACAGCCATATATATAAATTGTTGTAAGGGGACGTTTCATATGTTGACCCTTAGCCAAGGATACCTCACTGGAATCTTCTGATTTTTTGTTGTAGTTTGTGTAATTAGTGTAGATTTTGTTTATTGCTAGTGCGTAATTGTAGAGAAAATCTCCTTTGTAGTTGCAGACTTTCATTGTTGTACAGTAAAACAGTTGTGGCATGCATGTAGATTTGCACCAAGTATTTCGCAGCTGCAATTAACTAGATATTATTTTCAGTGCTATGTTAATGTGTTCTCTTATTTTTGATCTTCAAATTGTGTTTTTCTGTGTTGTCGTGTGAAATACTGTGACAATAATGGCGGGTGAAAAACGTAATACTAGGCTCCAAAGTAAACTGAGAAATGACAGTGAAAATGAAAGCAGTGTGTTAGCGCCGCAGAGTAATGAATTAACTAATGTTCAAAGTAGTAATTTGGTAATTGCGCATAGGGAAATGGAGCGGGCGGCAAACAATGGTGTAGACAGTGAAACAATTAGTGAAGAGGGCAGCATTATCGATCGATCGGTCGGCAACAGCTCGCCTCAGGAGTCCGAAATGACAGGACACAGTTTTGCAAATACTGCAGATTCAGGTTTTGGGTCATCACCGTTTTCTCAAATAAGTCAAGACACATTTTCTGCTTGTCAAAATGTGAATGTTGCCGGTGCAAATGCACTGCCGAAAAGCGTAGAGAAACAGATTCCAGACACTAATACATTATTATTGCAATTAATGCAACAAATGGAACAAAATCAGAGACAAATGGGACAAAATCTTAAAAAGTTAGACACAATGGAACAACACCAGAGACAAACACAGCAACAGTTAGACGCAATGGAACAAAATCTTCACACCACGCTTGAACAAACACGTGAAGATTTAACTACTGAGTTACATAACATTGAATCGAAATGTCAAAAAGTCTGTAATGACGTAAAAACACAAATTTGTGAGCATTTTCAACCTATTTTTTCGCGGCATGAAAATGTATTACAGAATCACGAAGCAGCCATAAAAGAACTGCAAACCATTGTTCATGAAAATCACGACACCTTGCAAGCTAAAATTGACTCAGTTGCATCTACCGATTCGGTTACGCAACTTGCAAAAACTCAGGAAAACTTAAAGGACACAGTAGATACTCTGAAACTTGGTTCAGAAAAACATACAGAGGAAATAATTTCACTATCGGATAAAGTAGCTGAACTTTCAGATCAGTTCACTAACTTATCTACAAAGGTAGATGATGATCTGAATGACACAAGACCTGTAGCGTTCACTGACACTGAAGAGTGCGAACAAATTAGGAAATTCAAACAAAATCAGAATCAGATTAATACGCAACACCAAAGAGAAATCCGGGAAGTACAAGATCAGCTGACACAGTTAATACAAGAATTACGTATTTCAGAGGATACTCGCGCCCCAATACGGGAAGAGGGACACAGAAATACGGAACAGCCACAAAATAATAACACAGGGCATTTCGGAAGTTATGAAAGAAATTGGCAATGTGCACAGAATTTTGAGATGGAACGGCCGACACGACCTAACAATGACCGATATGCGACTCGACGACATGATGATTTTGACTATAAGCTGTTCATTACTACACGTAAATTCAAAACATTTAAGAATTCTGGCAACGACATTCATCCACAAGCATGGCTCCATCAATTCTCTCATTGTTTTCCTCCCAACTGGTCATTGGAGCACAGATTAGAATTTATGTGTGGCTACTTAGAGAATGAACCAGCTGTAAGAATGCGATCGGTCATTCACGATTGTCACAGTGAAGGAGAATTTTACCATGCGTTCCTCTCAGCGTATTGGTCTCAAGCTACACAAGACCGTGTAAAACATAGCATCATAATGATGAAACACTTCGAACAATCTGAATTTTCCAGTCTTGTGAAATATTTTGAAGACATGTTGCACAAGAATCAGTACCTGTCAAACCCATACAGCCCCTCAGAACTCATCCGCATTTGCTTAATCAAATTACCTGAACATTTACGGCATATTATTTTGGCAGGACGTTGCAAAGACGACATTGAAGCTTTTCAGGGACTGTTACAAGAACTGGAAAGTGACACTGACAATCGCGGAATGCAGGAGCACAATAATTACAGATTACATCAGTCGCAATTCCGCGATGAAAGAAATAATAACTAGACGCGACAAGGCTATTCTTACAACGCAAATCGTGACCAAAACAGACACCACCCATATGACAACCGCTGGCAGAGTAATAACAGTTACAGAGAAAGATCGCATTTCCGTAGTAATGACTATCACAGAGACAATCAGAGAAACAGACAATATGGGAACCAAAATAAATACTATCAAGGGAGACAGAATAACTTTAGACGCAACGGATCAGCGCGCAGTTACGATTCAAGGAGAAATTCTCCACCATGTGACCGACAAGAAAGAAACTATGGAATCTACCGACATGACGACAGACGATATGATCGTAACGACAAACCTGAATTGCATCAGAACTGGCGGGATTCAAACAGAGCAGGGCCCTCTCGTTACGGTGAATTTGTAGAAGTTAGGTCTCCTAATCCCAATAACGGCGCGCGCCAACAAAGAGACAGACAATGACTCGCACAGCAGGCAGCTGCGTGCGCCCGCTGGCTCCGAGAAAAATAACACAGACGCTAACCTTAAGAAAAATTCCAGTATTGTTTAACGACGTATACCACACGATAATTGCGTTGAAGTTGAAACTCTGCGTACTAGGAAGAGTAAAGGTTTACACCGCATTTCACATGTAAAACCGTTTATTGAAAGATAATCTGCTTTTTAACTTAGTCTTTGTCATAAAATTTTTCGCTTCACATTACTAATATGCTTTGTCAGATTTAGAATCTGTTAACATGTAACAATGGTTGAAGTGAAATATCCAGTCAAGAACCAAGAGAACTTATTTAAACAGAAATGATGAATGCATTGTTATAGTGAACAGACGTCACAGTGTTATTGTGTGTGTACATTCTTGCTTGTTTGTTGCACGATTACGTAACGACTATAAGGCTCACATACTTAGAACATTTACCAGTACTGCTAATGAGATTTTAATGCAACATTTTGGTTTATTTGAAAATACATTCTGAATTTAAAGTGCTTTCTGAGAGATACCAGACGACACAGAGGTTAGTTTATGTGACAGCTACACGATTTTTATCACGACGCTACTAATGAGTGACAATTTACAATGTTGCTTTTGCGGTGTATCTGTTTTATATCTGCACAGTTTTCTGAATTCTTCTGGAAAGAAAAACATGTTTTAGTAGTAACTTTTGTGGTATAGCAACAATGAGACAGCCTTTTTCGTGGCACAACATTACGTTACAGTACAGTACTTTCTTCATCACGGCAATAAGCGTAATAACTAAGACATTTATACGCAAAGCATTTCACTTTTGTGTATTATGAGGTAAGTACATTGACTTCTGCAGAACTTAGCTTTCGGAGGACGATAACTACGACACTTCCACAGAGATTATGTTGCAACAAGACGCACATTTAGCGCTACAGGACACGCATTTCAGTGATCAATTTTATACTTAAAACATTTATTTTTAAAGATTTTGGAATTACAAAGAAAGTTTTCCGTGATATATTTCATTCCATTGGTGTAATCTGCAACACCTGAGGGTATAATTACATTAATCCTCAGGGGGGTACACGCTTGCTTTGTGTACCATGTGTTTGGCAAGCACAAGGAGCCCTAGCTAATATGGTATTTGCTTATACAACTTTACACATCGGTACCATATTTCTCTAACACAGAATTACTCAGCTATCTCATTATTTGACAGAGAAACAAACATTCTTTTTACTATGTCAGTGACACATGTTTACGCAATTACACAGTTGGATAACTTCACACTTATGAAATTGTATTTTGTCTGTACTTTGTGAAATGCTCATATTTTTTCGGAACCATTGTGATACTATGAGAGCTTTGAATGATATATTTGGTATGGGATCATGATTTTTAAAGTACGTTTGAGGCAGATGACACTTTTGACATGAGCAGAGAATTTTTTTAGGTTTTGAAATTATTCCAGAAAGCTACGACGTTTTTGAGATTTGACTGAGGTGTTATGATATTTTTTACGACGACGATGTGTATTACGCTGCTGAGGTATGTTTATGATTAATAAGCTGGTGCTATATAAGGAATTTGGTTATGCTATGTATTTATTATGATGAAATATTGAAGTGTCGTCGCAAGGTTGACGTGTCGACGAATATAAATATGTGTAATAAGGTAAGGAGTAATGAATAGTGATTAGGGACTCTGACTTATGGAAAAGGATGTTGGAAACCAAGAATCGTACTTTAGAATTATGAAATGTGTGTACATGTGTGAATCATGTGTGAATGTATCACAATGCCACTGAAAATTTTTTTGGACACTGTTATATTCATAGGATTTTGTTTCTACACATTTGCAAAGTAAATTCCCGACCTGTGAAATTTTGTATATATGACTGTCACTGTAGCGGAAACTGCTGTCGTAAATATTTCCGTACGAAAGTTAAGTGACCACCTGCACATAATGCGTCGTGGGCACCCAGGTGTGTCAGACGCCTGGAGAACAAGCCATTAGTGTGAGTGCCTCGTCAGAAGCACAGGTAGAAAAAAAAAGAAAGGGAAGGCCATTGTCCGCGCTACTGACATCTCCTTGTTGAAAGCATACTGTGGAGCTCGTAATTTATGATATTTACTGAAATGCCTAATGAAACGATGAGAAACATTTCACAGCTATTGCCTTGCTAGTTAAGAAAAATGCCATATGGCTTGCTTTATGTATTTATTTACACATTTTGTTTAATATCAAGTTTCTAGCTGCACTGCAGCATTGGTTAAAATAAAATTTTATAGATGTACTAATATAAATATTTTCTGTCTACAGATCGAGTATATAATAATTTTTTTCAAAAAAATGAGGGAGCACAAAGCGACATTTACCTTCACAGGAACTGCATTCATAATTTTCTTTTCAAGTACTTGGTAATTTCTTTTGTAGAATAAATTGTGATGCATCACTCTAATGTTAAGATGTGACATAGGTATTAGACATGGCCATTTTAGTGTAATATTTTTTCTGCTTGCGCTATGTCATGTTTAGGTATAAGTTGCTGCTGTTTGCCAGGCATAGTGTTATTGAATTTGACTTTTGCTAATTTATACTGTAGCTTGCTTTGCAATTTTCCATTTTTTTCATTGCTGTTTATAATAATTGTTTTACGTGCTGCTGCACTGCCTCGTCCCTTAGTTTAGCATCTGAGCTCAGTAGATTTAAGTTAGCTTAAGAGGGGGTAGACTATATGAGAAACTGACTATGGAGAATAGGTAAAGAATGCATTGCGGAGTTATATAAAAAGGATTTGGGCCCAAATGAGTATTGTACAATCAGAAATAATTATTTTGAAAGAAATATGAACAGAATACAGAAAGCATGCTTGGATAAGATTTTTTTGGTGGAAGCAAAGGTTGAAATAAGACGAAAGATCTATGGAATGAAGTTTTGGGATGGACTGCAGTACCAAATGTTACACTGAAAACGAACCCTGTCCTTTCCTTTTGTGTTATCCCAGTATGTGTTTGTGTACCGTTGTGTATTTGTTTTCTTCCTGTCTCTGTGTAGTTTCATAGAATTTTTTTCTCTTTTAATATTAAGCTACATTCACTATGATGAGGAATACTGTTATCCTCAAATATAATTGGCATTAATAATATGTTATTTACTTTATAAATATGCTTACACATTATTTATTCTGTTTCGTTTTAATGCTCATGAGTGAAGTTGATGTTTCGAAAGTGATTCTGATCTTTCATGTATGTACTCATGTCATAATTCCACTGATGTATATGTTAGTTCGATTCTTTTGTAAAGCCTGAACTACAAATGTTATCTGTATTATTATGTTCTTTAATGATGTATTTTGTACCTTTGTTATTGTATTCTCATGTTATAAAATTGTAATTGACACCAGTTTATCAAACTAAGTAACATGTAAGCATTCATTTCACTGCACACATTTCCGTTGGTCATAGTATATGGATAATATGTGAGAAGTAGGGACTGTTAGTGTTTGCACGTGTGTTAATAACTCAGCAAGGGACTGGATAACAGCATTGCTGGTTCTAAGGACAATTTCAAAAACTTTGTGAGTGCACAAGTTGTGGTTATGGACTTGCTACATTATCCGCAAGACTCTTCAATGGTGATTGTGCACCTGCACAGTCACAACAGATGGCTGCTGACCATCTCTACAAGGAATGCAGTGGGTCTGCATCTTTGATGACCCACCAGTACCATTATCTCTACAAGGACTACAGTGGGTCTACATCTTTGATGATCCATCAATACCATTATTTCTACAAGGACTGCAGTGGGTCTGCACCTCTGGTGGCCCACCAATACCACAATCTCTACCAGGACTGCAGTGGGTCTGCTCTGTGATGACCTACCTACCAATATTCGTCAGAACTTCGAATGACTCTGCTGTGGGTTTGCTCTGTTGTGGCCCATTACCTGTCAGCATGTCAAGAGTCAGCACTGTCTTTCCGTTGGAAGGACAACACTACTTCTTCAAGACTGCATGGAAATCCACTACTTCCATGTGCATTTTCTTTTACTGCTCAGACTTTGAGAAAAACACTGCTATTCTACTGTAATGAATGATCAGGACTATCTTTGTGGACTGTGAGAAAATTTTAGCTTTTGACCAACATTGTATCAATAAGTGTGTGCATTTGATTTCTTTGTTATTGTAATTACGAAAAATTTTATCAAATCATTATTGGCCACTGCCCAAAAAAATTTTGTAAAATTTTTTGTGGGGAGCATGGGGGCTATGTAAGTAGGCTGTTTATGTTTTCTCTATGTAAGTAGGCTGTTTATGTTTTCTTATTGGCAATGTTACGTAGCGCTCAATATGAAAATCACTGGCTGTGCTGTGTGCAGTCTGTGGCTGCTTTGCATTGTTGTAATACTCGCCATTGTAGTGTTAGGCAGCTGGCTGTGAACAGCGCGTAGCGTTGCGCAGTTGGAGGTGAGCCGCCAGCAGTGGTGGATGTGGGGAGAGAGATGGCGGAGTTTTGAAATTTGTCATGAACTGCTATATTTATATATGATGATATCAAGGTAAATACATTGTTTGTTCTCTATTAATATCTTTCATTTGCTAACTATCCCTATCAGTAGTTAGTGCCTTCCATAGTTTGAATCTTTTATTTAGCTGGCAGTAGTGGCGCTCGCTGTATTGCAGTAGCTTGAGCAGCGAAGATTTTTGTGAGGTAAGTGATTTGTGAAAGGTATAGTTTAATGTTAGTCAGGGCCATTCTTTTGTAGGGAATTTTGAAAGTCAGATTGCGTTGCGCTAACAAAATATTGTGTGTCAGGTTAAGCACAGCCATATATATAAATTGTTGTAAGGGGACGTTTCAACATACATTGCACAATTACATAGGAAACAGTAATAAATATGACGTCACGAAAGAATGAGGTAATACACACTTCCTTAAAATTGTATCTGCGTCATCGAATGTTCGAAACGCCCAGCGTGTACCGTAATAAACGTTTGCAATCGCTGGTGAAAGAGCTTCTGGAAAAATTGAAGAGCTTTACACCTGCAATGTTTTAATTCCTCTTTGGTCGTAGAAACTTGAGCGTGGACTTCATCTTTGAGTTTACTCCAGGGAAAAACGTCCAGTGGTGTCACATCAGGAGAACGTGCAGGTCGACTGACAACGCCTTCACGTCTTGTATAGCTGGGTGACCGCTTTCCTAGGCACAAGCGAGGAGTGAACTGGACAACCATCGTGCTGGAATCACATAAATCTTCAAATTTCAGATGATAATGCCTCTAGCAGAGCCGGTAGCACATCGATAAGAAATTGTTCGTACTTTTCACCTCAAGGTTTCTTCGATGAAGTGAGGGTCAATAGCGTAGTCTCCAATAATCTCGCGTCAGATTATTATTATTTTTTTTAATTATTGACGTCCGACACTTGCCCGTACAGCCACCTCAGTAGTGGAATGTCAATTATGACGACAAGAACGTAAGGAAAACACAAAACCCTGTCCTTGAGCAGAAAAAAATCTCTGACTCGATCGGAAATCGAACCCAGGCACTTTCAGCTGGCGGCGCAGCTACCGAAGCAGAGGCCCCAGACTTTCACACTCCGCTGCCTCTGATGTTAAACCTGTAGCTGTCAGTGAGGATTCTCAGTGACCCTATGGTAGTTATTCGTCACATTCAGTTTTCTATGATTTGCAAAGACAGCTTAACTGACAAAGAGAGTTGTTTACGGAAAGAACCTGTCGACCTGATAACGCGTGACGACCGAACGACTCAATGCAACGTGTCTTCTGCAGTCCCGCTGGATAGTCTGCTGATGAAATGACACATGATATGGATGGAAGCCGCGCGCAAAATGCGAGCAACGCTGGACTGACGTATTCCAGAGCCACATGCAGTTTCTCTTGCGCTAACATTTGGATTAAGAGCAACAGCTGTCAGAACAGCTATTTCGTTCCCTCTGGACGTTGTAGGCCGGGTCCTTAGCCCCTGTATAGTATAACATTGCCCTTCCAATAACAACTTTTCCACATTCACTAAACTGTCATTCTTGTTGGACATCGTCTGTCGGGACACCTTCGTGTGTACAACTCAACTATTCTGTTCGCGTCCCTTCTGAAGTAGCATATACAGTTTCTCTTGGTTTGCAAAAAATTTTAATTTTTTCAAACTAGTCAGCACTCGACTTTCGTAAACAACACATACAGACTGAAAGCTACGTTTCGTCTGAGCGGAGGTGCAACTCTTTGCTACTTAGCAAACGAATGAAATTACAAACTTCCGCATAAGGTAACAATCGGTTTCGTGGTCAAAAACACAGTCCAACGTAACAGTTGCGACACTCAGTTTCGTTTTTATCATCCCCCGTGATAGCAGCGCTCCAAGCGGCCAGCAAGCGTCACTTCTGAATTCGATATGGGATGAGTGGGAATACTAACGTTTATATTGATTTGTAACACAGTTTTTACAACAGTGTGTGTATGTAGTGACATAAAAATCGACAACAGCTAAAAAATTACAACACATTTGTGATTCTTTAGTTTTCTCAGGATCCTGGGAGCTACGAAACGGTGCACTGGAGGACAGACAAAAAACTGAATAATGTCGTTTTGAATAATAACAAAAAATTGCTGGTAAACCCCAGAAGATCTGACCTTTTACGGAAGGACGTAATATATTTATCCAACAAAGCAGTGTTTTGTTCCCTACACTTCCAGCCAAATCAGTGAATGTGGAACGTTGGAAACCTGTGTGGAATGTAAGACATACAGTATTTAATTATTTAACGTGGCAAATAAGCCAGTACAACTTTAGCTTTAGGGAAAAACACACAGATGAGATGATAAATCGTCAAAAGCAATAAAAGTTCCCCAACAAGGGAGAAGCCAATTCATCAGTTGTTGCTAAATCCGAGCTTCAAGCGGCAACAATCTTCAACACGTTCACTTTTGAAGCAAAAGAAATTACATTTACAAAAATATTCGTGTATTAGAAAGTCGAGTGAAGTGTAAGAAAGGGCGAATCATTGGACTCCATAAAAAATTTTAAGTGTCAAGGTAAGTGCCTATGACGATAACAACAGACAACAGAAATATATGCTTCTCATGCATGAAAAGCGTTTATATTCTCTTGCTTTCGGTGGAATAAGCTGAAAATATAAACATATTCGTACGTATTTCTTCATGAATCAGTTGTAGCTTGTGTCACTGAATGATTGTAATTCGGCTGTTTTTAAACGTATTTCGAGGTAATTCATGTTTCTTGGTAACTTAGTGACGCATGAAACACAAAAATGTAATAGCTATTCCGTTAATTAAGCGGAAAATAATTAAAATCAAACATTACCCTTACGACGCATGTGACTGTCTGCTTTCTCACGGCTTGGTACGCTAGTATCTCTCCAGCTTTCAAACGGTAACAGCTTTTGCACCAAAGAGTGTCGCGAATATATTTTTTATGCTGCAGTCAAAATAGATAAATCCTAAATTCTAAATAATATTCTTACTGGGAACTAGTAATCCAATTTAGAAATCTAAAACACTGTTGAATTAGTCTTTTAGAGCTATGACATGAGCAGCAAGAACTACAATAGTTTCATTAGTAAAAGCGAAGTTGATGTCGATATCTATATGTGTGTGGGAGAGCAAAGGCAAAGATTGGTTCGTCACATGTCGTGTACCTACAAGTTGTGTTCGATGCCCCAGTCCTCAGATTGTGTTCCTTATGTACAGAGGTGTATCATCGGAGTGAGTGAGGTGGCTCAGTAGTTGACACGGGGGACTCACATTCGGGAAAAGCAGAGTTCAGAATCCAAACGGGCATTGGAACTCAGGTTTCCCGTGGTCTACTAAATCGATTACAGCAAATTCCTGAGTGTTTCTAATGAAAAGAAACAGAGGCGATTTTCGTCCCCGTATCGGTCTCATCCGAACTCGCGCCTTATCTCAAGTTACATCGAGCTCGGCAGGACATAAAATCGTAATCGT
Source organism: Schistocerca americana (assembly GCF_021461395.2). Taxonomy (NCBI): domain Eukaryota; kingdom Metazoa; phylum Arthropoda; class Insecta; order Orthoptera; family Acrididae; genus Schistocerca; species Schistocerca americana. The sequence goes on along the minus strand of NC_060119.1, from coordinate 704,953,197 downwards.
CCTTCCGTATTACGATATGCATGGAAAAATATTCCAACGGAACGGAGTAACATGAAAACAATAAAACCTGATGGGAGCGGTCGTGACTTCGCGTAAGTTGCAGAAATCACTGATTTGTGAGAATGCAGGCAGAGACTACGTTCACACAAACGATAAAAAGAAGTATCTTATACATTTTAAATCAGTGTCAGTATGAAGTTTGATGACAAAGTAATAAGCAGAGTGGATCAGCAGCCTAATGGAAAAATTTAGCCGATACAAGGTTTATTACAAATCAAATAATGCTTATAAATTGGAAGATCGTCCTTCCATGAAGAGAGCCTCTGCCCTAATAATTTATTTTTTATTCATCCATGGATCATCTCGCAATAATATTGAATCTGTCATTATAACACAGGGTGTCCACGATGAGACTCCAACATTTTAATATCCTATATCTTTCTCATTTCAGATGGTGGACCTGTGAATCCTGAAGAGGCAGACAGAGCAACTCAACAAGTTTGTGGTGTGCAAATTTGATACACCAAGTGGCCGTAGTGGAGCTGCAATCAATTGTTTTAGCAAAATGGAGGATACGAAGGAGCGTGCACAAGTGGTATTGTGGTATGCAGAGACAAAATCGGCGACCCAAGTGCAAAGTAACTTTCGTCGAGTTTACAACAAAGCGCCCCCGTCGTTCAATACTATAAAGAAGTGGTGTGATCAGTTTTTGGCTACTGGGAGTGTTGCGAAAGGGCATGGTGGTGGTAAGCCTGGAATCAGCGAGCATCATGTGGAACAAGTGCGGCGGTCGTTCGAACAAAGTCCACAGAAGTCAGTGCGACAGGCAGCACGAGAACTTCGTATGAAACGTTCAACAGTGCACGAAGTGCTTCATCGGCGATTACGTTTGTACGCATACAAAGTGCAGGTTGTGCAAGAAATCAAGCCTGATGATCGACCAAAGCGAGAAGAATTTGCATGTGTCATGTTAGATCGCATTGCTGCGGACGAGACATTTTTATCACGAGTGATGTTTACTGACGAGGCAACCTTTCACGTGTCAGGGGCTGTCAATCGTCACAATGTGCGCATCTGGGGGTCCGAAAGTCCACATGCACCTAGGCAACACATGCGCGACTGGGTAATGTGTGGTGTAGTTTGATGATAAATCGCATTGCTGGGCCGTTTTTCGTTCGGGACCCGACTGTGGATGGAGCCATCTACCTGGCCATGTTGGAACAATTTGCCGTGCCACAGATAACAGACCTTCAGCCAAATGTGATGTTTGGAGCCTTGATGTCCGAAAATTTTTAAATGACACATTCCCGCAACGATGGATTGGCCATGGAGGTCCAATTCCTTGGCCGCCACGTTCGCCCGACATAACCCCCCTCGATTTTTTCTTGTGGGGTTATGTGAAAGACCGGGTATACGCTACACCAGTAAAGGACCTGCAAGACTTGAAACACTGCATAAGAATTGTCATCAACTCTGTCACTGAACAGATGCTCCGCAACACATGGCGCGAAATCAATTATAGACTTGATATTCTTTGCGCTACCCGTGGCGCCCATGTTCAAGTGTACTGAACCGTCGACCTGTGTATGAAAACTTGATGAGCTGCTGTATGATTTCCCTGTATTTGTTCGTCAATAAATTGTGTTTCCTCTCAAATTTTATGACTTCAAATGTTGGAGTCTCATTGTGGACACCCTGTACAATGGAAAGAAATGTACATACACATAGAACATTTAACTACGTTATCATGAGGATAGGCTGCCTGTGGATTCATGGACATCTCGGATTTGTTTTTGGCAACAGGTACGGTCAGCCAGTGAATGCGCGCCATTACCTGGCTAAAATGTTACCGGTCATGCGAAAAGTCCATCCACGTGGGTAGGTCCTCCAGACAGTAACTGAGAAGTGTCCTTTATTTGTAAGTTCTAGAACTGTTCGTCATTTTCGAGACCCGTAGTTTTCAAGCTATTTTATTGCTCGAATGGCAACTGCGATATTAGGAAATTGATATACATAACAATATAACGCTACTGATCCGTGCTTGTTTCACAAAGCTTATATTCTGATCAACAATATGGAAAGCTTTTCTAAGAACTGCAAATGCTGTAAGTCCACGTTTCTTTGTCTGTCTTCTAGAATAAGTCGTAATGTCAGTTACTCAGCCCAGTGTGATATTGCAGCCAGCTGGTGCAAACTCGCAGTGTTTGAAGCCGGGCCGTAGCGAGGGAATGGCGAGATAGGCTTCACTGGCTGGCCAAGGGACAGGCACGGCGGAAGTGGGGTGGGGGCGCGAGTCGCAAAAAACTGATCGACCGAATAAAAGAATAAAGAGTGACGGCTTAAGAATTGACAGCAAAAAGCAGTACATGCGTTCTCGAGGTCTTGTCTTCTGTCTACGAGAGGAAGCCATTCTCTGAACTCGCGACTGTCCTCACAGCGTCATTTCTACAGTGTCATTTTGCCCAAGCAGTATGATGAAGAAACGACTACTGTAAGTAGGCTGTTTATGTTTTCTCTATGTAAGTAGGCTGTTTATGTTTTCTCTATGTAAGTAGGCTGTTAATCTTTCTTATTGGCAACGTTACGTAGCGCTCAATATGAAAATCACTGGCTGTGCTGTGTGCAGTCTGTCGCTAGTTTGCATTGTTGTCTGCCATTGTAGTGTTGGGCAGCGGCAGCTGGATGTGAACAGCGCGTAGCGTTGCGCAGTTGGAGGTGAGCCGCCAGCAGTGGTGGATGTGGGGAGAGAGATGGCGGAGTTTTGTAATTTTTCATGAACTGATATATTTATATATGATGATATCAAGGTAAATACATTGTTTGTTCTCTATTAATATCTTTCATTTGCTAACTATCCCTATCAGTAGTTAGTGCCTTCCATAGTTTGAATCTTTTATTTAGCTGGCAGTAGTGGCGCTCGCTGTATTGCAGTAGCTTGAGCAGCGAAGATTTTTGTGAGGTAAGTGATTTGTGAAAGGTATAGTTTAATGTTAGTCAGGGCCATTCTTTTGTAGGGAATTTTGAAAGTCAGATTGCGTTGCGCTAACAAAATATTGTGTGTCAGGTTAAGGACAGTCTTGTATAATTGTTCAAAGGGGAGGTTTCATATGTCGACCCTTAGCCTAGGATGCCTCACTGGAATCTTCTGATTTTTTTCTTGTAGTTTGTGTATTTAGTGTAGCTTTTGTTTATTGCTAGCGCGTAATTGTAGAGAGAATCTCCTTTGTAGTTGCAGTCTTTCATTGTTGTACTGTAAAACAGTTGTGGCATGCATGTAGATTTGCACCAAGTATTTCGCAGCTGCGCTGGTAATTAACTAGATATTATTTTCAGTGCTATGTTAATGTGTTCTCTTATTTTTGATCTTCAAATTGTGCTTTTCTTTGTTATCGTGTGAAATACTCTGACAATAATGGCGTGTGAAAAACGTAATACTAGGCTCCAAAGTAAACTGAGAAATGACAGTGAAGACGAAAGCAGTGTGTTAACGCCACCATGTAATGAATTAACAAATATTCAAAGTAGTAATTTGGTAACTGTGCATAGGGAAATGGAGCGGGCGTCAAATAATGGTGTAGACATTGAAACATGTAGAGAACAGGGAAGCATTATCGATCGATCGGTCGGCAACAGCTCGCCTCAGGAATCCGAAATGACAGGACACAATTTCGCAAATACTGTAGATTCAGGTTTTGGGTCATCACCGTTTTCTCAAATAAGTCAAGACACATTTTCTGCTTGTCAAAATGTGAATGTTGTCGGTGCAAATGCACTGCCGAAAAGCGTAGAGAAACAGATTCCAGACACTAATACATTATTATTGCAATTAATGCAACAAATGGAACAAAATCAGAGACAAACACAGCAACAGTTAGACACAGTGGAACAAAATCTCAAAAAGTTAGACACAGTGGAACAAAATCTTAAAAAGTTAGACTCATTGGAACAAACACTTGAACAAACACGTGAAGATTTAACTACTGAGTTACATAACATTGAATCGAAATGTCAAAAAGTCTGTAATGACGTAAAAACACAAATTTGTGAGCATTTTCAACCTATTTTTTCGCGGCATGAAAATGCATTACAGAATCACGAAGCAGCCATAAAAGAACTGCAAGCCATTGTTCATGAAAATCATGCGACCTTGTGGACTAAAATTGACTCAGTTGCATCTACCGATTCGGTTACGCAACTTGCAATAACTCAGGAAAACTTAAAGGACACAGTAGATACTCTGAAACTTGGTTCAGAAAAACACACTGAAGAAATAAGTACACTATCGGAGAAAGTAGCCGAACTTTCGGATCAGGTCACTAACTTATCTACAAAGGTAGATGATGATCTGAATGACACAAGACCCGTAGCCTTCACTGACACAGAAGAGTATGAACAAATAAGAAAATTCAAACAAAATCAGAATCAAATTAATACACAACACCAAAGAGAAATCCGGGAAGTACAAGATCAGCTGACACAGGTAATACAAGAATTACGTATTTCAGAAGACACTCGCGCTCCAACACGGGAAGAGGAACTTCGAAATACGCAAAAGCCACAAAATAATAACACAGGGCATTTCGGTAATTATGAAAGAAATTGGCAAGGTACACCGAATTTTGAGATGGAACCGCCGACACGACGTAACTATGACCGAGATGCTACTCGCAGACACGATGATTTTGACTATAAGCTGTTCATTACTACACGTAAATTCAAAACGTTTAAGAATTCTGCCAACGACATTCATCCACAAGCGTGGCTCCATCAATTCTCTCATTGTTTCCCTCCCAACTGGTCATTGGAGCACAGGTTAGAATTTATGTGTGGCTACTTAGAGAATGAACCAGCTGTAAGAATGCGATCGGTCATTCACGATTGCCACAGTGAAGGAGAGTTTTACCATGCCTTCCTCTCAGCATATTGGTCTCAAGCCACACAAGACCGCGTAAAACATGGCATCATAATGATGAAACATTTCGAACAATCTGAATTCTCCAGTCTTGTGAAATATTTTGAAGACATGTTGCACAAGAATCAGTACCTGTCAAACCCATACAGCCCCTCAGAACTCATCCGCATTTGCTTACTCAAATTGCCTGAACATTTACGACATATTATTTTAGCAGGACGTTGCAAAGATGACATTGAAGCTTTTCAGGGTCTGTTACAAGAATTGGAAATTGACACTGACAATCGCGGAATGCGGAAACAGGAACACAACAATCACGATAGGTCACATACGTCACAATTCCGTGACGACAGAAACAATAACTGGACACGACAAGGCTATTCTTACAACGCAAATCGTGACCAAAACAGACACCACGCGTATGACGACCGTTGGCAGAATAATAGTTACAGAGAAAGATCGCATTTCCGTAGTAATGAATATGACAGAGACAATAAGAGAAACAGACAATATGGGAATCAAAACAAGTATTATCAAGGGAGGCAGAATAACTTCAGACGCAACAGTTTGGCGCAGAGTTACGATTCAGGGAGAAATTTTCCACCACATGACCGACAAACAAGAAACTATGTAAACTACCGACAAAACGACAGACGTGAATTTCATCAGAACTGGCGGGATTCAAACAGAGCAGGGCCCTCTCGGCAAGGCGAATTTGTAGAAGTTAGGTCTCCTAATCCCAATAACGACGCGCGCCAACAAAGAGACAGACAATGACTCGCACAGCAGGCAGCCGCGTGCGCCAGGTGGCTCAGAGAAAAATAACATAGACGCTAACCTTGAGAAAAACTCCAGTATTCTTTACCGACGTATACCGCCTGACAATTGCATTCAAGTTCAAACTCTGAGTACTATGAAGAGTAAAGATTGTACCACATTTCACATGTAAAACCGCTTACTGAGAGATAATCTGCTTTTTAACTTAGTCTTTGTCATAAAATTTTTCGCTTCACATTACTAGTATGCTTTGTCAGACTTAAGAAACTGTTAACATACAACAATGTTTGAAGTTAAATATCCAATCAAGAACCAAGAGAACTTATTTAAACAGAAATGACGAATGCATTGTTATAGTAAACAGACGTCACAGTGTTATTGTGTGTGTACATTCTTGCTTGTTTGTTGCACGATTACGTAACGACTATAAGGCTCACATACTTTGAACATATACCGGCACTGCTAATGAGATTTTCATGTAACATTTTGGTTTACTTGAAAAGACATTCTTTATTTCAAGTACTTTTTGTGGGATTAAATATGAGTTAGCACTTGGTTTCTTTGACAGCTACACAATTATATCACGACGCTACTAATGTGTGACACAATTTACATTGTTGCTTTTGTGCTGTATCTGCTTTATATCTGCACAGTTTTTTTCAATTCTTCTGCAAAGTAAAATATGTTTTAGTAGTAACTTTTGTGGTATAGCAACAATGAGACAGCCTTTTTTTCGTGGCACAACAATACGTTACTGTACAGTACTTTCTTCATCACGCCAATAAGCATAATAACTACGATATCTATACGCAAAGCATTTCACTTTTGTTTATCATGAGGTAAGTACATTGGCTTCTGCAGAACTTGGCTTTTGGAGGACGACAACTACGACACTTCCACAGAGATTATGTTGCAACAAGATGCACAGTTTAGCGCTACAGTACACGCATTTGAGTGATTAATTTTGTACTTGAAACATTTATTTTTAAAGATTTTTTAATTACAAAGAAAGTTTTCCGTGATACATTTCATTCCATTGCTGTAATTTGTAACACCTGAGGGCATAATTACATTTATCCTCAGGGGGGTACATGCTTACTTTGTGTACCATGTGTGTGGCAACCACAAGGAACCCTAGCTAATATGGTATTTGCTTATACAACTTTACACATCGGTACCATATTTCTCTAACACACAATTTACACAGCTATCTGATCATTCAACTGAGAGAGACAAACATTTATTTTTACTACATCAGTGACACATGTTTACGTAATTACACCGTTGGATAACTTCACACTTACGAAATTGTATGTTGTCTGTACTGTGTGAACTCTTCATATTTTTTTGGAACCATTGTGATACTATGAGAGCTTTGAATGATGTATTTGGTAAAGGGATTATGATTTTTAAAGTACGTTTGAGGCAGATGACACTTTTGACATGAGCAGAGAATTTTTTTAATTATTGGAGGAAGTTACGACGATTTTGAGATTTGACTGAAGTGTTATGATGTTATTATTACGACGACGATGTGTATTATGTTGTTGAGGAATGTTTATTATGCTACGTATTTCTCACGATGAAATATTGAAGAAGTGTCGACGAATATGTATATGTATAATGAGGTAAGGAATAATGAGTAGTGTTTAGGGACTCTGATTTATGAAAAGGATGTTGGAAACCAAGAAACGTACTTTAAGAGTTATGAAATGTGTGACTGTATCACAATGCTGACGAATATTTTTTTTTGGACACTTATATTTATAGGATTTTGTTTCTACAGATTTGCAACGCTAATTCTTGACCTGTGAAATATTTTTAAATGAGACTGCAACGGTAGCAGAATCTCCTGTCGTAAATATTTCCGTACGAAAGTTAAGTGACCACCTGCACGTAATGCGTCGCGGGCACCCAGCTGTGTCAGACGCCTGGAGAAAAAGCCATTATTGCGAGCCCTTTTCAGCGGCACAGGTAGAAAAAAAAAGGGGACGTGGGACGTGTCAAACACCTGGAGAACAAGCCATTAGGGTGTGCCTTTCATCGCTAATGCGACACCCTCGTTACTTGAAAACATATGATTACTCGCACTTTGTGCTAATTACTGAAATGCTTATGAATTGATGGGAAATATTCGTACATCTGCACACCTGATTATGACAAGCGTCTTTCTACGAGAGTTGAGAGAATTTCTACTAACTTATGAAATGTCACATGACTATTGAATGATATTTTTATGCTTTGGTTTGCGTAACTGCTTATTTCATTTGATACCTGTTTTTCAGCTGTGTTGCAGCATTGCTTTTATAAAATGAAATGCATTTGCTAATGTGAACTCTTTCTGTCAACAGATCTATTAAATAATTATTTTATGATCCACATTCTTTAAAAAAAAAAGGAGCACTTGGAAAGGAAAGAACAATTAGAAGGAACTAATAACAGTAACACATAATTTTCTTTTCAAGTACTTGGTAATTTCTTTTGTAGAATAAATTGTGATGCATCACTCTAATGTTAAGATGTGACATAGGTATTAGACATGGCCATTTTAGTGTAATATTTTTTCTGCTTGCGCTATGTCAAGTTTAGGTATAAGTTGCTGCTGTTTGCCAGGCATAGTGTTATTGAATTTGACTTTTGCTAATTTATGCTGCTAGCTTTGCCAATTTGCATTTTTTTGCATTGCTGTTTGTGTTGATTTGTTATGTGATGCTGCATTGCCTCGTCCCTTAGTTTAGCATCTGAGCTCAGTAGATTTAAGTTAGCTTAAGAGGGGTAGACTATGTAAGAAACTGACTATGGAGAATAGGTAAAGAAATGCATTGAGAAAACAGGTTTAGGTAGGATTTTCTTGGAAATAAATGTTGAGGTAAGAAATGTATGAACATATAAATACAGAAAGCATGCTTAGATAGAATTTTTTTGGGTGGAAACAAAGGATGAAATAAGAGGAAAGATATATGAAGTTTTGGGTTGGACTGCAGTACCAAATGTTACACTGAAAACGAACCCTGTCCTTTCCTATTGGTGTTATCCCACTATGTGTGTGTGTACCCTTGTGTATTTGTTTTCTTCCTGTCTCTGTGTAATTTCATAGAATTTTTTCTTTTAATATTAAGCTACATTCACTATGATGAGGAATACTGTTATCCTCAAATACAATTGGCATTAATAATGTGTTATTTACTTTGTAAAGATGTTTAGACATTGTTTATTGTTTTGTTTTAATGCTCATGTGTAAAGTTGATGTTTCAATAATTATTCTGATCTATGTATGTACTTATGTCATAATTCCTGTAACATTGATGTATATGTTTATTTCTATTCTTTTGTAAAGCCTGTTTTACTACAAATGTTATCTGTATTGTTATGTTTTTAATAATGTATTTTATACCTTTGTTATTGTATTCTTATGTTATAAAATTGTAATTGTCACCAGTTCATGATATTATTAACATGTAAGTTACATTTCACTGCACACGTTTCTGTTGGTCATAGTACATGGACAATATGTGAGAAGTAGGGACTGTTAGTGTTTGCACGTTTGTTAATAATTCTGCAAGGGACTGGATAACAGCATTGCTGGTTCTAAGGACAATTCCAAAAACTTTGTGAGTGCACAAGTGATGGTTTATGGACTTGCTATATTATCCGCAAGACTCTTCAATGGTGATTGTGCACCTGCACAGTCACAACAGATGGCTGCTGGCTATCTCTACAAGGACTACAGTGGGTCTACATCTTTGATGATCCATCAATACCATTATCTCTACAAGGACTACAGTGGGTCTGCACCTCTGGTGGCCCACCAATACCATACTCTCTACCAGGACTACAGTGGGTCTGCTCTGTGATGACCTACCTACCAATATTCTTCCAAACTACGACTGACTCTGCTGTGGGTTTGCTCTGTTGTGGCCCGTTATCTGTCAGCATGTCAAGAGTCAGCACTGTCTTTCCGTTGGAAGGACAACACTACTTCTTCAAGACTGCATGGAAATCCACTACTTCTGTGTGCAATTTCTTTTACTAATGAGACTTTGTGAAAAAAAACCCTGTAATTACTGTTATGATGTACGATTAGGACTGTCTTTATGGACTGTGAGACAATTTTAGCTTTTGACCAACATAATATCAATAAGTGTGTGCATTTGATTTCTTTGTTATTGTAATTATGAAAAATTTTTTCAAATCTGTATTGGCCACTGCCCCATCAAATTTGTAAAAATTTTTGTGGGGAGCATGGGGGCTATGTAAGTAGGCTGTTTATGTTTTCTCTATGTAAGTAGGCTGTTTATGTTTTCTCTATGTAAGTAGGCTGTTTATGTTTTCTTATTGGCAACGTTACGTAGCGCTCAATATGAAAATCACTGGCTGTGCTGTGTGCAGTCTGTCGCTAGTTTGCATTGTTGTCTGCCATTGTAGTGTTGGGCAGCGGCAGCTGGATGTGAACAGCGCGTAGCGTTGCGCAGTTGGAGGTGAGCCGCCAGCAGTGGTGGATGTGGGGAGAGAGATGGCGGAGTTTTGTAATTTTTCATGAACTGATATATTTATATATGATGATATCAAGGTAAATACATTGTTTGTTCTCTATTAATATCTTTCATTTGCTAACTATCCCTATCAGTAGTTAGTGCCTTCCATAGTTTGAATCTTTTATTTAGCTGGCAGTAGTGGCGCTCGCTGTATTGCAGTAGCTTGAGCAGCGAAGATTTTTGTGAGGTAAGTGATTTGTGAAAGGTATAGTTTAATGTTAGTCAGGGCCATTCTTTTGTAGGGAATTTTGAAAGTCAGATTGCGTTGCGCTAACAAAATATTGTGTGTCAGGTTAAGGACAGTCTTGTATAATTGTTCAAAGGGGAGGTTTCACTACTAACGGATAACTGTCTACCGCTAACATGGTTTATGTGGTAACTCTCTTCACAAAGCTACCGCTTACACATCCCGCCTATGTTCAGTAGCGGCGTTCTTGGTGCTACTTCGCTACGATATTGTAGCATCCCAAAGGTCCACGACCGTCTGCTGAAGCAAATATACCGTATATTGTCCTTTTGCTATTGTCAAATAGCTAATTTCTTTCATTTTTACATTTTAAAAGAACTTTTTATATGTTACATGCATGCTCGTAAGTAATAGTAAGACGTATAAGCCATTACAAAAATGGAAATAATATTTAATTGTACCTTCTATTAATGGCCTTCAAAATCATTGAATTGAAATTTTTTGTTGTCTTATGTTTGATCCCATAAGGCCTCGAATAAGGTGATGAATAAAATTCTCAATGAAATTATTCCTATCGTCATGTAAGTATAGGACACAGCCTATTATAGAAATACTCATTAAAAAAGGGAAAACTGACTTCAACTTATGTTACTCTCATTCATTAATATGCTGAAAATCAAAATGTGGAATTTACTTTACGTGGAACTGCGCATCTGTCTCACAATATAAAGAAAATTAAATGACGGCGTATTGTTGCGTGCCGGCGATGTTATTTCTCGCAGCTCCCACAAACAGCCACAAAAGTAATGCTTCATACATTTACTATTCACCTTTCAACAGAGACCTGTTTATCATCGCTAATATTAAGCGTCTGTTGTCAGCAACATCCAGAGGAGAAGCAGTACTCCAATGTCCGCACTTGCTCAACATTTTTCCAAGAAGACCTCAGACTTTATTGTACAGTTTACTATTCACAGACATTACGGCACATGTTTTATTGTTTTCCTAGATAATTAGAATCTATTTCCAAGTATTCTCACGTAGACAACGTTTATCGCATTCTTGTCGTAACACGTACTGAAAATAGTATTCGTATGCCACACGTAAATTCTTCACCATTCTACGTTTAACATATTATATTATTGCATATGTCGATCCATATGGGGACGCTATGAAGCCCTGTGGAATGCTAGGATCACTGATTTATAATGTTTGTGACTAGCATTCCACACTAGCACATCTGTTACATTTTGATTCATGGTTCATTTCAGTGTTAGAGTTCATCTTTTAAAATGTTCATACACATGTGTTAGTTTGCACATAGATAACTGTGTCATTACACAAATATACATTCGTAAGTTTACTTCATCGGATTTATTCGACACGGTCGCTGCATACGGGTTGCGCCTATTTGCAGCTTATCTTTGTTTTATTATAACTGTGGATATAGTCTGTATCAACATAGATTCCCTTGGGGTTACTATTGGCTTTGTGCTCTCCCATTTAGGCTAGAGCACTGGAAAACCCAAGGTATAACCAGGACAGAGCACCAGACTATCCCAATTTAATTTGCAGACTTCGTATGTTTCAGATATACACAACATATAGAAATACGTAATATTTCGTAACATTAGTACATTTGTAAACAGCTAAAACAATTACTACAACCAGTGCTTTTGAAGAAACATATTTCTAACGGTTTTACTACTTTAGTGTTCAGTCTTGGTTAGAGTTCAGGTGTTAAACTTTTGGAAATGTGTGTTAAGGTCTTATGGGACCAAACTGCTGAGATCATCGGTCCCAAAGCCTACACACTACTTAATCTAACTTTAACTAACTTACGCTATGGACAACACACACACACACACACACACACACACACACACACACACACCCATGCGCGAGGGAGGACTCGAACCTCCGACGGGGGATGCAGGGGGGTGGGGGGGTGGGGGGGGGGGGAGCCGCACGGACCATGACAAGGCGCCCTAGACGCGCGGCAAGCCCGCGCGGCGGTTCAGATGTTAGATCACGTTATCGACTAGTATAGAAGTGTTTACATACGTTTGTTCATACAAGAGTGACACATTTTTGAATCGGTTCTTGATGTCATACAAAAATATAATTTATCATCTATCTATTTATATCTCTGATCATAAAAAATTTGAAATTTTGTGTTTAAGTTCTACTTACGCATTTTACAAGTGATTTTTTGGTGGAGTATAAAACAATTCTTTATCGCCGTCTGCCCCTGGTTCGTCCGCGTCGTCGCGGGTGTTGTCCTACGTCGTCTGGAACACGTCGCTGTGGAGTCGAGGTACTCCTGGCTGGAACACGGTGTCGCGACGCGAGCCGACGGCCGTAGTCGTGCAGACGTACCCCCCCCCCCCCCCCCCCTCCCTCCGTGGTGTTCTGCTCGGCAGGACAGCTTCTCCCGATGTAAACATGAAACTGAATTCACACAGCAGTATCAAATACTTACTAACTACACTATGTGATCAGAAGTATCCAGACGCCCCCAAAAACATACGTTTTTTACATTAGGTGCATTGTGCTGCCATCTACTGCCAGGTACCCCATATCAGCGACCTCAGTAGTCATTAGACATCGTGAGAGGGCGCTCCGCGTAACTCACGGACTTACTATAATGTGGTCAGGTGATTGGGTGACACTTGTGCCATACGTCTAAATGGTTCAAATGGCTCAAAGCATTATGGGACTTAACATCTGAGGTCATCAGCCCCCTACACTTAGAACTACTTAAACCTTACCAACCTAAGGACATCACACACATCCAAGCCGAGGCAGGATTCGAACCTGCTACCGTAGTAGCCGCGAGGTTCCGGACTGAAGCGCCTAGAACCGCTGTGTCATACGTTTGTACGCGAGATTTCCTCACTCCTAAACATCCCTTGGTCCACTGTTTCCGGTGTGATAGTGAAGTGGAAACGTGAAGGGACACTTACAGCACAAAAGCGTACAGGCCGACCTCGTCTGTTGACTGACAGAGACCGCCGACAGTTGAAGAGAGTCGTAATGTGTAATAGGCAGACATCTATCCAGACCATCATACAGGAATTCCAAACTGCGTCAGGATCCACTGCAAGTACTATGGCAGTTAGGCAGGAGGTGAGAAAACGTCTGCTCATGAGCCACACATCATGCCGGTAAATGCCAAACGACGCCTCGCTTGGTGTAAGAAGCGTAAACACTGGACGGTTGAACAGTGGAAAAACGTTTTGTGCAGTGACGAATCACGGTACACAATGTGGCGATCCGATGGCAGGGTGTGGGTATGGTGATTCACTGGTGAACGTCATCTGCCAGCGTGTGTAGTGCCAACAGTAAAATTCGGAGACGGTGGTGTTATGGTGTGGTCGTGTTTTTCATGGAGAGGACTTGCGCCTCTTGTTGTTTAGCGTGGTACTATCACAGCGCGGGCCTACATTTATGTTTTAAGCACCTTCTTGCTTTCCATTGTTGAAGAGTAATTCGGGGATGGCGATTGCATCTTTCAACACGATCGAGCACCTGTTCAACATGCACGGTCTGTGGTACAGTGGTTACACGACAATAACATACTTGTAATGGACTGACCTGCGCAGAGTCCTGACCTGAATCCTGTAGAATACCTCCGTGGGATGTTTTGGAACGCCGACTTCGCGCCAGGCCTCACCGACCGACATCAATACCCCTCCTCAGTGCAGTACTCCGTGAAGAATGGGCTGCCATTCCGCAAGAAACCTTCCAGCACGTGACTGAACGTATGGCTGCGAGAGTGGAAGCTATCATCAAGGCTAAGAGTAGGCCAACACCTTACTGAATTCTAGCATTACCGATGGAGGGCGCCACGAACTTGTAAGTTATTTTCGGCTAGGTGTCCGGATACTTTTGAGCACATAGTGTATATATGTCCAGTGCTGTTTGTATTTATAAACCCACTTTACATGTCGTTTTTACTTTTCTCTTTAGTCCGTGGCTTCGTTGCTTTTGATCCTTCACTATGACACTGCTTGCACAGTTTGTCACTCGTCCGTATGTCCATTATTCATATTCAGAAATGCACCGTTTTGTCGCTGGTAGGCACTGCTTTAGTGTCCAACTACGAGTGACTGACAGCACGCTATGCACTGTTCTGCAAGTATCTTTCACAGCGACAGCGCACTGTTTATGCTTTAACATCCGTCGCGAAGCAGGAATTTACATGGTTGCTCGCGTAACAACTCATATCCGTTAAAAGCTATCTAATCTGTATTTTTGTCCAGAGTACCACTGTCGTCTTCTTACATCGCACCTTTAGTGTCCTAGATTAAAACTAACGACTGGATACCTTTTTTAAGCCTTTACTTTCTTTCACGTTTGTTCCTTTCGTGCTTATACTGACATTTATTCACAGGTTACATTCTGTGCTAATGAGCGTTCATTATCGCTCATTGTTGTTACCAATCACTGTTCCTAAACACTTCCAATTAGCACACAATTTCCTTATTTACTATGTCAATAACACACTTTGTACAAAGTTCATGTTAGTACATGATTTTCGTTCATGTTTCATGTCAAATTCTTTTTACATAATCTCATTGACGCCGTGGTTTATATTCCGTGTATACAACTGTATATGTACATTACTTCTTTACGGCATAGCACTCCATGTCAAATGTTTAGACCAACTGATCTTCAGAACTTATCTTTCATACTCTGACTTGACTTTACAATAGCCTTGTGATTTAGTTTAAAACTAGAGTAGAGTATAACTTTCCTTTCTGACATTGCTATACAGGATCACAGTTCACGTTATCACTATATCTTCTAATCACGAGTACACGAGCGTCGGTTCCTATCCTCAGTATATATTGACTCTGTTATACAGAATATATCGAACATTCAAAACTGAAAGCGTATCATGGACATAAGGGTATGACACCAACTATATCGGCTTCTTTTTCCTTACTTTCTTTTGTCCATGGATACACACGAGATGACTCATTGTGTTTCTAAGGTTCTGAGCTTCAGCACCCCTGATCACCTTTCCATGAGTCAAATACCTCTCCCATTCTTGTTCTTTATACGCAATATGAATAACTAGAGCTTGAGTATAAGAGCAACAAAAACGGTTACCTTTCTACCACTTTAAACAATCGTTATTAAACTGAAAAATGCAAGAAAAATTGCAGAATCTATTTACAGACAAAAATTTTTTTTGAAATATTGAGTCCTTTATCTTATCTTGATCTGGCTTTCTGCACTGAAACTGGAAATTACTTATATTCATTAATTCATGACACATAATTCTTTGTTCTATGCAGACTCTACTGCATAATTTTCATTATATGCTACAAATAATCGCAGGATCTTTACATACAAAAATGATAAATAATTTTAATCTCCTGGTTTACTACCAACACAGTAAACTGAAAAATATTTCTGCCATTACTTAGACTATAAGAATACAAACGAAACGAAAGGAGAACATCTAAAAGCTCATATCTACTATATACGATGGTAATCCCAAAAGTAAGGTCTCCTATTTTTTCATAAGTACAGAACTCTGTATGGCAGTTGGGCACACTGTTATGAAGAGTATTTCACGGGCTGTGTGTAAACATGCGCACGCCTCTCTGAGGCGATTAGTCTTGACTTGGCACCCGTTGAGAATGGAGCTCCCGTTAGATGTTACCGCCAAGTACGAGTTGCGCGCAGTTATTCGGTTTTTGAACGCCAAGGGCACTGTGCCTATTGAAATCCATCGCCAATTGACGGAAGTGTATGGTGAGTTGTACATGGATGTCAAAAATGTTCGTGAGTGGTGTAGAGAATTTGCAGCCGGTCGGACCGAAATTCACGACGAATAAAGGAGCGAGAGACCGTCAATTTCTGAGGAGAGAGTGCTGAAGGTTGAGCAGAGCATGCGTGAAGATCGTCGGTTCACCCAGGGTGTACTCTGAACGTTGGTTCCCGAGGGCCGGCCGCGGTGGCCGTGCGGTTCTAGGTACTTCAGTCCGGAACCGCGTGACTGCTACGGTCGCAGGTTCGAATCCTGCCCCGGGCATGGATGTGTGTGATGTCCTTAGGTTAGTTAGGTTTAAGTAGTTCTAAGTTCTAGGGGACTGATGACCTCAGAAGTTGAGTCCCATAGTGCTCAGAGCCATTTGAACCATTTTGAATTTGGTTCCCGAGGTTTCCCGAAGCACCGCTCATAGAATTTTAACGGGAACATTGAACTACCGGAAGGTGTGCGCAAAATGGGTGCCATGACACATGGTGACTGAGGACCACATGCGGCAACGAGTTGATGCTTCCCGCGCATTTCTTCACCGCCTTGCAGACGAACAGGACAACTTTCTGGACTCAATTGTCACAGGTGACGAAACCTGGGCATACCACTTTACACCTGAGACCAAGCAACAATCACGCCAGTGGCAACATCCTTCATCGCCAAAGCCGCGGAAATTTAAAGTAACACAGTCTGCCGGTAAAGTCACGACAACCGTTTTTTGGATCGGAAAGGGGTATTGTTGGTCGACTTTATGCCCACTGTGACCGCAGTTAACGCTGACAGGTACTGTGAGACTCTGACAAAACTCAAACGGGAAATTCAGAACAGGACAAGAGGAATGTTGAGCAAGGGCGTACACATTCTCCGTGACAACGCTCGCCCATACATCGCTCGGCAAACCGTTGCTTTCCTGCAACAGTTTCAGTGGGACATAATCACCCACCCACCCTATAGTCCTGACTTGGCGCCCAGTGACTATCACCTGTTCCCTAGGTTAAAAGAACATTTGGCTGGAAAGCGATGCAGCTCCGACGATGAGATGAAAGAAGAGATTCATAACTTTCTGAACAGCATGGCGGCGAGCTGGTATGACATGGGCATACGTACAAAAGTTGATCGTTGGACGTATTTGCGTGAGTCCTTGTATGTTACTTCATTGTTCTTTATAATTCTCCATTGTATAATCTTTATTAGTTCTTTGGTATCTGTTCCTTTCCTTGACCATGGGACGGAGGAAATAGCATGACAGAATGTTTTGTGTGGCACTACTTCAATATCATATGTATACCCTCTTATTACTCTTGCTTGTTGAGAAAACACGTTTATGTACCCAGTTAACAACTGAGTTAGTTCACTTTGCTGCTTCGTAGTCTGGCATTCAGATTCTTTCACCTTGGAACTAATCAAGTTGAGTTTTCTAGGTAACTCCTCGTTTTCTGTTTTGGGGTAATAATATTATCTGTTCGATAAGATCCCGCTGATTTGCAGTATATTTCACCCGGATACCTTGCCGGTACCCACTGCCATGCACTTCACAGAGGTTTGCAGAACGTAGATGTAGATGTAGAGATAACGATGTGCCAAGAATGAACTGTTTTTGAAATGCACACTGCATTCCTGGCACTGATGAGCAATCATGTGGGAGTAATACAGGGAGCTACGGCCCAATGATTGGATAACCAACTCAGGTTGCGGGGGAAGTTCCTTCTATGTCGAGCATCATGGTTGAAGGAAGCTTAATCAAGCACAGGCATTTTCAAATATTTACAGCGGACAAACACACAGTCCATCCCGTAGTGTCCATAAAAGAATTTAAGAACATCTTGCCTTGTGCTTGGTCCTAAAAGTAAAAGATTCAGTTTGAAGTGTTGGCAGAAAAGCCAACACCGTGTTGCTAGAGGAGGCCGAAAGGCACGCGTTAAGCTCACACAGATTGGCGTGAGGTCTGGAACAAGGTAAAGTAATTATCCTATAAAGAAAAGAACGTAGTTCTTGGAATACTTAACTTTAATCCACAATTGTCGAACATCGCTCTTGATTGTACATGCTTCATAAGATAAATATCAAATGCTATGGCGCCTTGCTAGGTCGTAGCCAATGACGTAGCTGAAGGCTATGCTAACTATCGTCTCGGCAAATGAGAGCGTATTTGTCAGTGAACCTTTCCTAGCAAAGTCGGCTGTACAACTGGGGCGAGTGCCAGGACGTCTCTCTAGACCTGCCGTGTGGTGGCGCTCGGTCTGCTATCACTGACAGTGGCGACACGCGGGTCCGACGTACACTAATGGACCGCGGCCGATTTAAAAGCTACCACCTAGCAAGTGTGGTGTCTGGCGGTGACACCACACAGTTTATCATATCTCACGTCCAA
Source organism: Schistocerca americana (assembly GCF_021461395.2). Taxonomy (NCBI): domain Eukaryota; kingdom Metazoa; phylum Arthropoda; class Insecta; order Orthoptera; family Acrididae; genus Schistocerca; species Schistocerca americana. The sequence goes on along the minus strand of NC_060119.1, from coordinate 704,934,639 downwards.
GTGATGTGTGCGACAGAGACTGCCGACAGCTGTTACAGCTGTGAACAATTTGAAAAGACCTTATTGTCGATATATTGGTCGCCTTACATTCAGGATCGTCCTAGAAAAGAATTACACAGTCCCGAGGCGTATAATCCCAAGCAAGGGAGCCTACGCAAGTGCTTTGAAAGATATGCACTGAAGATTTGGTACTGGGATGTGATTCTGCTACTAAAGCACGATTGCCGAATAACATCAAAGTAAAACTGATCACGTTCGAGGAGATTTCGGAATTGCAGTCGGTCTTCGTAAACTTCACGCCACGGTATTTCGACTGGACACTTGCCAGACATCTTCAAGTGAGCCACCAAAGACTTCGACGGCTCACCTGAAGATGTCTGGCAAGTGTCCAGTCGAAATATCGTGGTGTGAAGTTTACGACGAATGGCTGCAATTCCGAAGTCTCTTCGAACATTTAATTCACCGGGAAAATTTTAAATTTCACAAGAATTGATCGGTGTTCCCGAACATGACTTAGAACATTTCTATCCGTGTTAGACTCAGTAGAGCTATTACAGGAGGATATAAAAGAAAGCAGTGAACACGGAAACAGTCCTTCATCTCCTTATAAACATGAATGTAAGAATCATTCAACCAACCATAATAATACTGGTAATTGCAGAAAGAACGATTACAACCATAATAATGGAATATCACGGAACAGAAATGGCCATCCTCAGTTTAACAGAAAATGTAGGCTGGTAGGCATGATAAGAGGTTCGATGCAAGTCACAATAGTAATACGAAATGGAGAAATATGAGAGACTAATGGCAGAGTTGATATCCCATGCAACGAAAATCAGGGGCCACCGGCAAATAACAGCAATATGAACAGGAAAGATAATAGTAATCAAGCACAAGGTGCAGATCAGACTGCTCAGCCGTGGCAGAACCAGAACCACAGTGTGAGGGTAGAAGAGATGGCGAACGATAGCTGTCCAGGTCCCTCACATTCAACAAACTAGAACCAACAGTAGCAAGCTCTCCATTATTGGTCGTAGGACGGAGTGAGCGCAAACTAAATACAGTAACACCAACGAAAATGTAGATATGTTGAGGTACAACGAGGGCATCGGTGTAGAACAGGAATTGTTGACCGAACCTCGAACCGTGCAACAAATCTGACGCTGAATTAATGCGAGCTGAGGTCGAGGCAAAAATATTAGTCGTACCTGTGAATCTAATTATAGCCACATGAATAGCGTTAATGTGTTATGATTTTTTTCAAAAAGATTTCAGGCCCAAAAACTGCCCACATTTCCGGTACGTAGTTGTAAGGCGGCAGGCGTTTTTGTGCTCAGTCACAATTACTAGAGTAGCAAGTGCAGGTTGAGATAATAATTGGAAAAGAGGCTGTATTATGAATGTTTCTGGCAGTGAATGGACTGACGGTAACGTGCATCCTGGGGTGTGAGTTCCGTGAGTTCCAGCGAGAGAGGGACTCCTAAAACGGAGAATTCAGCTTATAGAATAGAGGAAAAAGAATAGTACTGGAGATTGTTAAAACGAAGAACGTGTACAGCAAATATTGGTAGGTATCCGGGTGAAGTGTAAGTGACCAAATATGCTGCAAATTAGCAGCAACCTACCGAACAGAGAATTTTATTACCCGAACACGGAGAACGAGGACTTACCTGGAAAGCTCAATTTGATTAGCTCCAAGGTGAAAGATTCTGAATGCTTGACCACCAAGCAGCAAAGTGAACTAACTCAGTTGTTAACTGAATGCGTAAACATGTTTTCTTGCAACCAGGAATAATAAGAGGGTTTTGAACAGACGATATTGAAATAGTGCCAGACAAGACATTCTGTCATGCTACTTGCAGTTGGTTGCGCCCTATTCCCTCAATGGCTACTGGAATAGCCTCTTCAATATGTTGAATGAGGCCCCAGGCATACACACTGAGGGCACCTGGTGTCCTTTCCTATCCTCTTCTGCCATTTCCTTAAGGGGCACCATCATTCACAATATGTTTGAACTGTCGGCGATTAATAGACCCCTATCCTTTTCAGTTTACCTCCTCCTGACACCGGACAAAACAGGTTTCCCCAAAAAAGACTGTATCTCAAACATGTTGGTTAGGGGGATAGGTACAACATCCTGAGTCCTCCCTCTCTGTACAGGACGCCTAGATCTGCCACTGACACGCCACTCGCAGTCAAGTCGACGAGTAATGACAGATCCTGTACTTTCTGCTGAGGAGGCAGGATCTACGGGAGAGAGTAGTACTCGAGGTACCTCTGGTACCGCTATCACAGGTATCTCAGGAGTTCTTCCAGCACACCAATTCACGGCAGCTGCCAATCGTCTGACAGTAGTCATGGCGATTTCCAACTGCTTAAGAACGTCAACCAACTCATCCCGTGTTTGAGAATAGCATTCACAGTGGGGCTTCATTTTGGCTGGTGCAATGTATTACAGGGCAATGAACAATAACTTTAAGCCTGCTGATTATCTTTCAACCTGTTGAGCTAAAAAGCTGCTAATTCCCTGTAAGAACTAAAGCAAATTCACGAAACGATATTTCTATTAAGGAAACACAAAACCCTGGGTAAAAATTACTAATTTCCTAAAATGTTCTGAGGTATATCGTAGTTGTTGTCAATCTCGAAAACCGAGTTAATTTATGATAAATGTAGATAATATATGGGGCTACTCTTTTTTAAAGAAAAACTAGACGTAACACAATATGTTAGTTGGATATCTGCGACAGTAACTAAATCACACCGATTTACTACAAATTATTCGTAGATTATGAAAAGAACAATGGTAGCTTCTGAAAATTCTCGAAAACACACTTTTATTTGCGTTGATGAACAATGAAATTCAGCGGTGATATATTCTTTCGCAGCAACTGTGAAGCACAAACGCTGGTTTCCTTCGAAATAAGTTACGTATCCAGAACACTCGCACCAGTAACTTAGGGAAATATAGTTTTGTAAGAGTCTGAAAAGTCTCAAAAATAACCTATTTCTCACGTAAATATACAAAACAAGTTTCGGATGGTACTATCTGACTTTTAAGTAAAAAGTGAAAGAGGAATAAGTCTTCCGTCGCTCTTTAATAATATTACATGATTATTAATATTAGGGAAGCAGTTAGTCGGTGGCCGAGCGGTTCTAGGCGCTTCAGTCCGGAACCGCGCGACTGCTACGGTCGCAGGTTCGAATCCTGCCTCGGACATGGATGTGTGTGATGTCCTTAGGTTAGTTAGGTTTAAGTAGTTCTAAGTTCTAGGGGACTGATGACCTCAGATGTTAAGTCCCATAGCGCTCAGAGCCATTTGAGCCATTTTTTGATGCTGTTAGTCGTTGTGCATATAGACAGGTATACTGTGTTCATCTAAACTCATTTTTTTTTAAAAACAAAAACAAACATAAGGTCTGCCATTGGTCATCGACTTATTTACGCAAGAATGTGGTGTCCTTAAGACCACTGGAAGTAGACATTACTTACGTACTGGTTATTTTATTGTTATTCTAACGCGACTGAAGTTTTGACACACTGTAAACCTTCGATAGCATTAAGGTCTTTATTACTCAATCTGCTAAACTTTTAACTGATACAGTTTTTGTGTAAAATCTCACTCACGTGTTTCTTTCCAATAATGCTTAATTTTTATTAAATCCCGTTACAAAATTATTTTGAAGTAAATATGCGAAGAAAAAAATTGTATAAAGATAGTTTTTATTGGCAGGAGGGGATGCATCACTTTGACAGTTCTGCCAGGTGCACAATAGCATTTCTCTACGGTTCTGATGTGAAAGGACCGGGCCAATGCAAATTGGAGATGGCCCAACCTAATTTAACTTGAATAAATACCCGGTTACTAAGTATTCATAGTTAGCGAAATAACCGGTTATCAGTATGAGACAGTTATTTCAATAACTACCAATTCTACACCTCGTCAATTTGTCACGTTCGTGCGTCATACTTCACTAATTCTCCGTCGGTCTCTCTCTCTCTCTCTCTCTCTTACCGTGAATAATGGATAAGCTACATTGAATGTGTGGTATTTATACCACCATGGAAATAACTGGTAACTGTTAAGACTGCGCGCCATCTGTTTACCGATAAATGTACTTCTAATTCGGTATCTCTGTACCTGGCCATGGATAAATAACAGTGACCTTACGGTATTCGTACTTCCACGGAATTAACTCATGGAATAACTGGGTATTTTCCAAGATGTAGAAATACTAGACGTAGGCAATGGACAACGGTGTCCATCCCTGTTCCATTTGTCGAAGACGCAACAAGGATACTTTTCGTTCGCTTTGGCTACCGACGGTACACCGAGACGTAGAAATCCAGGGCTAGTGGAACTACTTCACTATTTTAGATAAGGAGATCAAGATGTGTGATTAGGTAGTATTATCTACCATCTTGTTACCACTATTATTTGTGTAGTATTTCACCATACCATATATCAGAAATGAAACTTTGAATTTCCCGTACGTAACCGATTAATCAGACTTGCAAAAGGGCTTACTACAAATTTCTCTCTAATTGCACAGTGAAGTTTTTCGTACTCTGTATTTTTGAAACTAATTTCTGAAGCTACTTAGATAACTGCATTTCACATTTGGTCACGATCCCTGTCGTACTTGAAACACACATAATGTTTGAACCGTCATTAACCACGAGGCACTGGAAAACCAGTCGCCTCAGTTTGACAGTACGGCACAGTTCAGCACATATTGCTGCCAGTTACTAATAACCGCAGTGACTGCTACCTGTCCTCTGACTGCTGCACTGCATCCTCGGTAACTTATACGAAATGCGGAGGTATAATGCTGACGGATTAGGTAGTACGAGTAAATTATTTTTGGCAGTTATTTATAACAATTACATCTACATCTACATCCATACTCCGCAAGCCACCTGACGGTGTGTGCCGGAGGGTACCTTGAGTACCTCTATCGGTTCTCCCTTCTATTCCAGTCTCGTATTGTTCGTGGAAAGAAAGATTGTCGGTATGCCTCTGTGTGGGCTCTAATCTCTTTTATCCTCATGGTCTCTTCGTGAGATATACGTAGGAGGGAGTAATATACTGTTTGGCTCTTCGGTGAAGGTATGTTCTCGAAACTTCAACAAAAGCCCATACCGAGCTACTGAGCGTCTCTGCTGCAGAGTCTTCCACTGGAGTCTATCTATCATCTCCGTAACGCTTTCGCGATTACTAAATGATCCTGTAACGAAGCGCGCTGCTCTCCGTTGGATCTTCTCTATCTCTATTGATTGGCGACTCCATGGAGTGTCCTGTGCACCACGACCAGATAATTGGTATACTTGGAAGGAGAGACAGCATTGGTGGTATTTTTTTGTTTTATTAACCGCAAAATCGATTTTCGGCCACTTAGAGCGATCGCATAAACTGAGACTCTAAGCTTGTTGACACCAGTGCCTACCAATTTAAGCCGGCCGGAGTGGCCGAGCGGTTAAAGGCGCTACAGTCTGGAACCGCACGACCGCTACGGTCGCAGGTTCGAATCCTGCCTCGGGCATGGATGTGTGTGATGTCCTTAGGTTAGTTAGGTTTAAGTAGTTCTAAGTTCTAGGAGACTTATGACCACAGCAGTTGAGTCCCATAGTGCTCAGAGCCATTTGAACCATTTGAACCAATTTAAATTGTATATTACAGCACTGAAGATGGTCACTAAGTGACCGAAAATCGATTTTGCGGTTAATAGAACAAAAAAATACGACCAATGCTGTCTCTCCTTTCAAGTATTCTCTATCTCTTCTATCAACCCTATCTCGTACGGATCCCACACTAGTGAGCAGTATTCAAGCAGTGGGCGAACAAGTGTACTGTAACCTACTTCCTTTTTTTTTGGATTGCATTTCCTTAGATTCTTCCAATGAATCTCAAGTCTGGCATCTGCTTTACCGACGATTAATTTTATATAATTTATGGAATTAACTGCTTCAAGTTGCTGACCTGCTATATTGTAGCTAAATCATAAAGGATCTTCTTTTCTATGTATTCGCAGCACATTACACTTGTCTGCATTGAGATTCAATTGCCATTCCCTGCACCATGCGTCAACTCCTTGCAGATCCTCCTGCATTTCAGTACAATTTTCCATTGTTACAACCTCTCGATATATCACTGCATCATCCGCAAAAAGCCTCAGTGAACTTCCGATGTCATCCACAAGGTCATTTATGTATATTGTGAATAGCAACGGACCTACGACACTCCCCTGCGGCACACCTGAAATCACTCTTACTTCGGAAGACTTCTCTCCATTGAGAATGACATGCTGCGTTCTGTTATCTAGGAACTCTTCAATCCAATCACACAATTGGTCTGATAGTCCATATGCTCTTACTTTGATCATTAAACGACTGTGGGGAACTGTATCGAACGCCTTGCGGAAGTACCGTTATCGAAAAATAGCCACTACAACTGACATGGGATACTGACTATTTAGCCCCCCCTACTGCAAATGCAGGCGCAACCTGCCGCAGTGCTGCGTGTGTGGTGCTTGCCGCCTGCAGGTGTGCCGCCACTACGGCCGCGCCAGGAAGTAGGGGAGCGGCCAGTGGCTGGTGGGGCAGCAGGAGAGCTCACACACACACCGGCGCCAAGCACATACCGCGCCGCGACCACAGCAGCGGCGGCGCGACACGCGACTGACTGCGCCGCCGTCCTGGTTACGTCAGCCGCACGCGAGCCGCGCCGGCGGTTCCGCACGTGCAGACAACCCCCTGCGGGCCCCCCTCTCGCCTCCACGCCCATCCTTCGCGCGGCCCACGCGTAGGCATCTTCTGTATCTGCCTCCGCCAGGAAGTAAACTTAGCTACAAGGGGACATGGCGAGCTGTACAGTGCAAAACAATTGACTCGTGTCTTGACTTCCAGGTGGTCACAATACCCTTGATAAATTTAAAAACAGTTTTTCCACTACTATAACTGCTAAACTGCCGACGTTTCGAGCGACTTGCTCCCTTCCTCTTCAGGGAGGTGTACTGTCAGTAATTTAGCCCTGAAGAGGACAGCAACAAGTCGGTCAAAACGTCGGCGATTTAGCTGTATTAATAATTACAATGACGCGGCCCTGTATCCAAAATGACACCGGCCGTGGAAGCCTACGAACTTACATCTTTTTCACTAGACTGTTAGCTTAACCCTATTACTGACAAAATGTTTCATCCAGCATAACAATGACATACAAGTCAATATATACTTCTTGGAAGTAGGAATCAATAATACTGCTCAACTTGTTAAGCATTTCTGTGTCCACTATTAGTTATCTTTTCACATCAATAAACCAAGAGCACAATATCTGTACTGAAAATATTTAAAAAAAATCTGCAAGAAATTAGCAAAGTCTGCTCCTATTAGTAAATATACGCCCTCAGAAGGAAGAGATTTCCCAAAGGACTGGGGTTCACAACCTACTGTACAGCGTTCATGTACAGTCGTGGACAAAACGAGCGAGACCCCTCGCCTTTTCGTTATGCTGATCCGCACAGCTTTAAAGTCTGCTACACAGCATAACAGGCAAGGCGACGAAGTGCTACCAACGTACTATGCACAGGCATGAAATTGAAAAACTATCCGAACTCTGTCAGACTGTTTTCAATCATGTCTAAGACTATATTAATGCTGATTAGTGTGTTAAACACAACACGTAAATATAAGATATAAATGAAAGAAGAAACGCTAATTAGTATGAACTGTACTAATAAAAATGAATTTCAGCTTATCGAGATAACATAACTGTTTTAGTAAGACAAAGTACCCCACATCGTTACGAATGCACATTCGGCCGCGAAACGGTCTGTGTCGACGTTCAGACCAGTCATACTGGATTACCGTTGCGTAAATTTTCTTTACATAAACAGCCTTATCTTTAGATTGCGTTCACATAGAAGCTCACTTTTTTACATCACCAAGGGACCGTATACGCAGGAAGTGCGATACATTTCCGCTTATTATGTCTACCCGTACTCGAGGTAAACGGGTTTTAACGGTTGGGTAGAAAGATAGACGGTCAAGAAAGTGAGACTTATAGGGTTCCATTTTTACCGATTTAGGTGACTAAATCCGAACAACGAAAATACCTACGATAGTCACTGAAGATCAGGGCCGCATAAATAATTCCCCCTACTCTTTATTTAAAATGTTCTAGTTGCAGTCGATACATCAACATATTAATCGTAGCTACGCTTTCGATCCAAATCACGTTTACAGGAAAGCAAATAAAATCCATTTGCCTATACACGTGGTAATTCAGATCCTAGTATTAATGCCACCACATTTTAGAAGTGCAAGCATTCCCATAGCTTAAGAAACACTTCGGCTAATGAACGTTTCCTGGCTGTGGCGAGTTTAATAGAGAATTCGAAACATTGTAGAATACGTTTGGCAGCTATGTCGCCGCTTATTTCCTGGGGTGGTGCAGAATTATCCTACTACATTTACTCGCTAATAACAGTATTTGGTCTTTCGATAAACATCCCTAACGGCTCTGAGCACTATGGGACTTAACTACTGTGGTCATCAGTCCCCTAGAACTTAGAACTACTTAAACCTAACTAACCTAAGGACATCACACACATCCATGCCCGAGGCAGGATTCGAACCTGCGACCGTAGGAGTCGCGCGGTTCCGGACTGCGCGCCTAGAACCGCTAGACCACCGCGGCCGGCAAACATCCCTAATGATTGTCACATAAGCGGAGACATAAAGATAGAAAATTCATGTTTTTGAATCCAGAAAGCTCTATGCAACAGAAACTGCAGATCATTTTGCCATTTTCGTTGCGAAATTTCCTGCTTATTCGTGTCTGGGGTAACAATAGAGGGCTGTTTGCCTGGGTTGTCTGCTAGCTTAGTGAAAGGTGTTTGCTACTGCAAAGGAGGTCTGGTTTGTTTTCGGTTCTAATCTCGATGGAGGCAGATAGACTATCAATAAAGCAATTTTAAGAATTTCTTGGTCCCCCAATACATTTTTTTTGCTACGTTTATTCTGTACTGGCGCCCTGTGGATGTCAATATGAAACTCTTGTAGAATTTCATACTTGTTACTGCCTACTTTTTCCGCTTCCGTCAACAATTGAATTTATTTTTAACTGAATTTCGTTATGAATCTTCACGCATTGCTAAATTTGCACACTTTAATGGTAGGTCAGCAACGGTAATCCGGTATGACTGGTCTGAACATTGACACAGATCGTTTCGCGGCCGAATGTGCATAATATTTTGCTAATTCGTATCGATCTGGGGTACTTTGCCTTGCTAAAACAGTTATGTTATCTCGATAAGCTGAAATTCATTTTTGTTAGTACAGTTCATACTAGTTAGCCGTTCTTCTTTCATTTATATCTTATAATTACGCGTTGTGTTTAACAAACTAATCAGCATTAATATAGTCTTAGACATGATTGAAAACAGTCTGACAAAGTTCGGATAGTTTTTCAATTTCACGCCTGTGCATAGTATGTTGGTAGCACTTCGTCGCCTTGCCTGTTATGCTGTGTAGCAGACTTTAAAGCTATGCGGATCAGCATAACGAAAAGGCGAGGGGTCTCGCTCGTTTTGTCCACGACTGTACACTGAGATGACAACAGTCATGGCATAGCGACATGCGCATATCCAGACGGTGGCAGCATCGCATACACAAGATATAAAAAGGCAGCGCATTGGCGGAGCTGTCATTTGTACTCAGGTCATTGAATGGGAAAAGGTTCCCCACGTTATTATGGCTACACAACAGGAACTAGTAGACTTTAAACGTGGAATGCTAATTGCGGCTGGACGTCTGGAACATTCCATTTCGGAAATTGTTGGGAATTCAATATTCAGAGATACACAGTGTCAAGTGTATGTCGAGAATGCCACATTTTAGGCATTACCGCTCATCACGGGCTATGGAGTGGCCGGCGGCCTCCACTTAACGACCGAGAGCAGTGGCGTCTGCGTAGAGTTGTCAGTGCTAACAGACAAGCAACAAGGCGTGAAATAACCGCAGAAAACAACGTGGGACGTACGGCGAACGTATCATCCATTAGGACAGTGCGGCGAAATTTGGAGTTAATGAGCTACGGCAGCAGACGACCGACGCGAGTGCCTTTGCGAACACCACGATATCGCCTGCAGCGTCTCTCCTGTGCACGTGACCATTTCGGCTGGAAAACCGTCGCTTGGTCAGATGAGTCCGATTTCAATTGGTAAGAGACGATGGTAGGGTTCGAGTGTGGTGCAGACCCCATGAAGCGATGGGCCTAAGTTGTCAACAAGGCACTGTGCAAGCTGGTGGTGGCTCCCTAATGGTGTGCGCTGTTTTTACATGGAGTAGACTGGGTCCTCTGGTCCAACTGAACGGATCATTGACTGGAATTAGTCATGTTCGTCTGCTTGGAGACGATCTGCAGCCATTTATGGACTTCACGTTCCCAAACAATGATGGAATTTTTATGGATGACGATGCGCCATATCACGGGACGCAATTGTTCGCGAATGGTTTGAAGAACATTCTGGACAGTTCGAGCGACATGAATCCCATCCAAAATTTATGGGACATAATCGAGGGGTCACTTCGTGAACAAAATCTTGCACCTTCAACACTTTTGCAATTATTACGGGTATAGAGACAGCATGACTCAATTTTTCTGAAAGGGACTTCCAACAACTTGTTGAATCTGTATCGCGTAGATCTGCAGCACTACGCCGGGTGAGCAGAAGTCCGACACGATGTTAGGAGGCACCCCATGACTTTTGTCAACTCAGTGTAAATCCACATTTGCAATCGCTGCAGTATCAGAGTCAGTTTCACGATTTTCATGAGGCAGTTCGTTACGCACGAGCAAACAATCAACCCTGTCTGCTGCATCTGTACTGGATGTTTCACTCACTGGTCCACTTGACACTGTGTTACACAGACTGTGTTACCATCAGTTGCTGTAGTAGTGTTGAATAAGGTGGACGGCTGCGACTGTTAAAAATCTTCGTTCAAACACACCACCGATTTTGCAAACTATATTGCATCATCGGGTGTTTATAGTCAATCCATAGAAGTGATTTGTTTTACATCCGGAAAAGCACATTCCCCGACATTCTCTTCAAGATGGGGAATCTGATTTTTCCGGCTTTTAAACAGATTGTTTCTATGGATTGACTATTAACAACTGATGATATCAATATAGTTTGCGAGAAAATGAAAATTAAATGGACACCCTAGCTGCAAACAGGCGTTGATGTACTTCATTGGGGACATGTTGAAAATGTGTGCCCCGACCAGGATTCGAACCAGGGACCTCCTGCTTACATGGCAGACGCTCTATCCATCTCAGCCAGCGCAGGCACAGAGAAAAGGCCGTCTGGAGGGACCTATCCCTTGCATGCTCCCCGTGAGATCCACATTCCCAAAATGTCCACACGACTACATTCGTAGTGCGCCTAATAGATGTTTGCCCATAATACTCATTACTCGTGGCAGATTAATCTACCAAGTCCCGTACGAGTTCGGGCATAGCGTATGCGTTTTGCACAAGAAGTAATGAGTATTATGGGCAAACATCTATTAGGCGCACTACGAATGTAGTGGTGTGGACATGTTGGGAATGTGGATCTCACGGGGAGCGTGCAAGGGATAGGTCCCTGCAGACGCACTGACCTCTGTGCCTGCGGTGGCTCAGATGGATAGAGCGTCTGCCATGTAAGCAGGAGATCCCGGGTTCGAATCCTGGTCGGGGCACACATTTTCAACATGTCCCCAATGAAGTACATCAACGCCTGTTTGCAGCTAGGGTGTCCATTTAATTATCATTTTCATTTTTTAGCAAAGCTGCATGGTCATCCACGGTAACTGTTCCTTCGGGAACAGATACTACCGTCATATATAATATAGTTTGCAAAACTGGTCGTGTCATTGAATAATGGCTTTTAACAGTCGCAATGGTCCTTCTTATTCAACACGGAATATTTCGACTGTGGATGCCCTGCATACAAAGCGTCATACTGAAGTACTGTTTCAAGCTGTAGAAACAGCAATTGTGTCATCTGCATCAGGGTCTCCATCAAATGCTGAGTCTTCTACGTAACCCCTCTACGTAACCCCTTCCCAGCAGTTCATTACACAATCAACTAGAACTTTATTTGTAACAGAATATGCCATCTCTATGAAATCATTCTTGCAGATATAAAGAAATATTCACGAATGTCCGCGTGTTCCCTCTAACTATAAAGAACAACCGAAAATAGATAAATAATACGCCTGTTACATTCAAAGTGTGTGCATAAACAGTTTCAGTCATGTTGTATATTTTCAATAATCATCCAACACTTGCACTGTCAGCGTAAATAATTTATATTACATCAGCGGCTAAAATTTTGGGATAATTTGTTTTACAACATTATCTGCAATCTTGATCTTTCATTAGAAGAAGCATTGCACAGCATTTAATCAGTAAAATTGAATGTAACTAGGAACTGAATTCATGACAATTTGTTTGCTTACATGCACTGAGCGGAAGAAAACTAACTAATATGCTTAGCTTGGAAACGACTCCCGTATTGAATTTACATTTTATACCGCAGAAAGTGTTACAATGAAATGAACTTATCATCTTTCAAAAATGGTTCATATGGCTCTGAGCACTAAGGGACTTAACATCTGAGGTCATCAGTCCCCTAGAACTTAGAACTACTTAAACCTATCTAACCTAGGGACAACACACACATCCAAACCCGAGGCAGGATTCGAACCTGTGACTGTAGCGCCTAGAACCGTTCGGCCACATCGGTCGGCTATCATCTTTCACATCTGAAGAGTAAATTCATGTTTCACATCAGAAGAGTAAATCCACAGGTGACAAATGCTAGCTGAATGCAAAACCAGCTCTGACGACGAGTGCCTGAAGGGCCAGCGGTAAATACTCATGCCGTAACTTGCTTCCCTGATATCTCAAGTCTGCCGACAGAAACGTGCATGGTTCCCATACTTAACAGAGAAATTATTCCGAATATGTTACGGTAACACCAATAAAATCGATTGTTTTTTACAAATAAAGTAACAAAAAGCATTTAAGTTCAGTGATATAAATATTTCTCAATGTCACCTAAAGGTGTAAGTGAGTACTTTATTACGAAATTTATTCCATTTTTTATGTTCACGATACACAAATAGCATCATTACTGATTTAGACTTCTTAGGAATTTATCAACAAATGATCTGTTTTAATAGAAAGAGGAGGACAGTAGAACACTCTGAAACCAAATTACAAATCAGAAAAATTTCTATACACAACTACACGCACTTGAATACGTTACACAGTAACTCGTCAGCTGATCACGTCTGGGGAGGCATTTACAGTGTGAACATCTCTGCACTCTGATTATTGGAATCGAAGGCTACAGTCGGCTTTCTAGAAGTATTTTCTGATGTGTCACGACACCTGTTCTCCCGGTTCTTTGTCTTTTCCTTCGTTAGCGTTCCTTTCTCTGGTAGATCACGCTTGTTTAACTTAATAGCTTGATTCAACAGTTCTTTCATTCTGGTTGTTTAGTGTACGCTTGCGACCGCCAGCTACCAGTTTGCTACTACCGGATCATGTCAACAAGCGGGCGTCAACTAGTGTGTCTCTAGTGTACGTGTAGTTTGTCTACATCACTAGTTAAGTTTTCATTTTGAGATTGTTTTGTCCCACGATCAGTTTTATACGGTGAATATTTTTTGTTCTGTCCGTCGGTGTAATCAGATGGATGAGCACTCCAAAACACATCACCACTATGTAGGTATGAAAACATAATGTATTTATATACAGTGCATTCGATGTACATAATACATAAATTTATATCCATAAGTTTCTTTACACTCTCTCCCTCCCCCCCCTCTCTCTCTCTCTCTCTCTCTCTGCTATTTTGATAGGTTCGTGAAGTTCTCACTCGCTTCGTGTTACGTTCGTTGAGATCTCACTGCAGTGTCGTTCATACACTTGGTGTGATCCGACAGCAGTGAGATGATAGAGCTCTGAGTGCGGCAGTTTAGAAGAACGCGCTGACCAATCAGAACCTCAGGCAGTGACGTGATGCGAATTCGGCGTCTACGCAAGGGAGATGACGACAATATTATAGAAAGGGAAGAAGACATAGATGAAGACGAGAAGAGAGGTATGATTCTACGTCATGAATCTGACACAGCACTGAAAAACCTAAGTCGAAACAAAGCCCCTGGAGTAACTGACATTCCGTCAGAACTATTGACACCCTTGGGAGAGCCAGCCATGAAAAAATTGTGCCGGTGTGCAACATGTACGAGACAGGTGAAATACCCTCGGACTTCAAGAAGAATGATATTTTCTACGAGGAATTAGAAACGGTTTTAGACAATGTACCAAGTGAACATTACAAAATTATCCTTGGAGATTTTAATGCGAAAATAGGGAAAGAAGCAGCCTTCATGGGGACCATCGGAAAGCACAGTTTACATGATGTGAGCAGTGATAACGGCACTAGGCTGGTTAGCTTTGCGACTGCAAAAGGCTTGTTTATAAGTAGTACTGATTTCGACAGGAAGAGAATATATAAAGGAACCTGGGTGTCTCCAGATGGGAAAACAGTGAACCAAATTGACCACCTAATTGTAGAGAAGAGAATAAAGAAGTGGATACAAAATGTTAGAACGGCAAGAGGTGCGGAATGTGGATCAGACCACTTCCTTGTCAGAGGAAGGATGAAAACAATATGGAGAGCCAGGAAGCACAAAAGAATGCAAAGAGTCACTCGATATGACCATGAGAGTCTGACTGAAGATAATATAAGAAGAACTTTCAAGATAGCACTAACAAACCGTTTTGAGGCTTTGAATGAAGAGGAAGGAGATACTGTGGTAGATCAGAACTGGAAGGCGATTGCAGAGACCATTAAAGAAACAGCCCAAGAAGTAATCCCAAAGCGAACTAGGGGAAAAAGAGTGTGGTTCAATGAGGAGTGTGAGGGAGCTATCAGGGAGAGACAACGGGCCAAACTACTGTGGATACAAAGCAATATGCAAGAAGAAGAAAAATCGAAGTTTGAAGAAACACGACGGCAGACCCAAGCCACATTGAGGAAAGCAAAGAGAAAATATGTTAAAAGTATCATGGAGGAAGCTGAACAAGACTTTCATGGAAATAGGTATAAAGAACTTTATAGAAAAGTGAAAAGTTTTAAAGGAGGGACATACCATCAACACAGATTTATAAAAGATGCCAATCGAAGAATGTTAACAGAAGATCAAAAAACTGGAAGAAGATGGATGGAATACTTCAGAGAATCACTAAACTCTGATGAACCAACCGAACTATTTGAGTTTGATGAACCAGTAACAGTAGACCCATAATATCCTCCACCCACCATTGAAGAGATAAGGAACGAGATTAAAAACCTTAAGAATGGTAAAAATCCAGGTGAGGACTGTATTCCTGCTGAACTTCTCAAGGCTGGAGACGAAATCCTCTGTTTCAAAATCCACAAGCTAATCGAGCAAATTTGGGTAAAACATGAAATACCAGAGGAATGGAAGGTAGCTGTGATATGCCCCATATATAAAAAGAAAGACAAATCCGTATGTGACAACTACGGGGGCATAGCGCTACTCAACACCTGTTATAAGATCTTCTCCAACTGCCTATTAGAACGAATAAAACCTATAGCAACAGACATAATTGGAGAATACCAAGGAGGTTTCCAGGCAGGGCGATCAACCACGGACCAGATTTTTGTCCTAAAACAGGTCTGTGAAAAAATGTACGAATACGGACGAGAGATACATCTCCTGTTTGTAGACTTCAAGAAGGCTTACGACAGTATACATAGACCTAGCCTGATTAGAACTATGACAGAGTTTGGTATACCAAAGAAGTTGGTCAAACTGATAGAGGTATGCCTAAATGACACAAAACTTGAGGTTAAGGTAGGCAATCAAATGACAGAAAGCTTCCAAGTTGTAACAGGATTACGCCAAGGAGATGGGCTATCACCTGTCCTCTTCAACCTGGCACTTGAGAAGGTAATGCGGGATTTCAACAAAGAAATCATCAAGGGCATTCAAATTGGTAATGAACACATTACATATCTGGCCTATGCAGACGACATTGCACTATTAGCATGCACACAAGAAGATCTGAAGAGAAGTATCCAGACCTTGGAGTTATTGGCAACTAGGATCGGTCTACAAATTAGCTCTGAAAAGACAGAGTATATGACCATAGGAAGAAAGATCCAGAACTCTCAAGATTTAATTGTGAACAACACCAGGTATAAACATGTGAAAGAGTTCAAATACCTTGGATCATTTTTTACAGAAGTAACATCAACTGATGCAGAGATAAAACCACGACTGCAGGCGGGAAACAGATACTATCACTCTCTAGACCCTATATTAAAATGTAGAAGTGTCTCGCAACAACTAAAGCTACGGTTGTATAAGACACTAATAATGCCAGTAGTACTTTATGGTTCGCAAACCTGGAGCACTCGAAAACAAGACCTTAAGCGACTGCTAACATTTGAAAGGAAAGTCCTCAGGAAAATATTTGGACCAGTCAGAGATCAGACTACTGGAGAATGGAGAAGACGCCATAACACTGAATTAGAAGAGCTGTACAAGGAGCCTAACATCTTGGGAGTGATGAGAAGACTGCAATGGGCTGGACATGTTGTTAGAATGGAGGCAACAAGATGACCCAAAATCACAATGGACTGGATCCCGTCAGGCTGCAGACCAGTGGGAAGACCTAGAAAGAGGTGGATCGATGGAGTGAGAGAAGACCTGTTGCAGCTGGGAGTCACGGAAAGCTGGAGACAGATATCAGAAGACAGAGACGGATGGAGAGCTCTAACTGTGGCGGCGCGCGGTCCTCTGGGCCTGATCGCGTGAATGATAATGATGAATGATGATGACTTCAAGAAGAATGTAATAATTACAACTGCAAAGCAAACAGTCATGGTTGAAAAGTACTACCACGAATTCTTTACAAAAGAATGGAAAAACTGGTAGAAGCCGAAGTCAGGGAAGATCAGTTTGGATCCCAAAGGTAAGACAAAGATAATGGAATGCAGTCGTATTAAATCCGTCGAATGTAGATTTAAGTGTTCGGTAGTCTTTTCTGAGGGCATCTGTGTGGAAGTGAAATATAGATGATAAACAATGTAGACAAGAAGACAGTAGAAGCTTTTGAAATGTGGTGCTACAGAAGAATGCTGAAGATTAGATGGCTTGATAGCGTTAACTAGTGAGGAAATACTCAATAGAATTGGAGAGAAAAGAAATTTGCGCACAACTTGACTAAAAGAAGGGATTGGTTGGTAGAACACATTCTGAGACATCAAGAGATCATCAGTTTAGTACTGGAAGCAACTGTGGGGAGGGTAGCGGGTAAAAATCGTAGAGAGAAACCAAGAGATGAATGCAGTAAGCAGTCTGAGAAGGATGTAAGCTGCAGTAGGTATTCGGAGATGAAGAAGCTGTCGCAAGAAAGAGTAGTGCGGAAGGCTGCATCAAATCTAACCTCGAACTGAAGACAACAACAACAACAACATTTCTGATTTGAGAGTTACCTCTTTATGTTATTACGTAGTTGACTGAAGCCATGAGTTCTAACACTCAGAGCACAGAATAGATGGTTATAGAAGTTGTAAGCTGCCACTCTTTAGAAACTAAACAAGTGTTCATGCAAGATTATGATCCTGGTCTATGCCCTGAAATATCCCTACTGACAATGAATATACGCGATCTGACTTAGGAATTGAATGAGGAGATAGGGAAGCTTATATAAAGCGTAACGAAAGGGGAAGTTACCCGGAAGTAGTACAGTTGAGTATTCACCTAGAACATCAATGGCAAACCTCACACTACACGTCCTTAACCTTAAGGACTACACTACTACCTAATAGCCTGAAAAAGTTTGTATGGTAAAAGCAATCATTTTCTGTAACGTTATCTCTGCAGTCGTACATCTCGAACTCCTTCAGTGTCACCTTATCTGCATTGCTACAGTTTCCTACGAAAAATAAAATGGAAGAGTGGCATGCATGTGAAATGTAGCCCCTGACCAAAAATGAAGTGTAAGTGAATGAAGAATGTTTTGCATGTAACAGAGCTAAGGAACTCAAACATGAAGGCAAGGCACGTGTGGTTGAATTAGGTAAAAAAGAAAGTGTGTTAGATAATTTAATTCGCGAAGTCAAAATGTACGAGAAACCCAATATAATGAGTAAACATATCAGGGGTACAAACATAATTACATAAAATTTAGTGAAAATAATCTCACAAGACTTTCAGATGAATACTTGTAAGAGAAGCTGTTTGTAAGTCACTTGAACTTACAGATCGTTAACGCATAGAAAGATATGAATCACCCTTTATTCTGAAGCAACTGAAAACGAGAAAAGAGCCAGTATTATGCACGGCAAGACCACATGCGTAAGCTAACGCCAAAAGAAAACAATTTCACTTAACTGCAGTACTATTGTGGTTTCGAATCGTGTGAATGGAACACTGCTGCTCGGTGCTATCTCAGCATTAGGTTGAGAGTTTCTGGTCGAATGCGCCTATATCAAATACACAAGACAGCTGTATGAATACTTGTGCTTCAGTGTGCCGGCCAAGTCGAGAGACGAGACGAAAGTGCCTGCATGAGGCAACCAACCCCACTATATGCGCCTAGCAGCCTGGTCGGCCAGCCCCCGTCTAAGCTCTAACCTTGCGGTAAGAGATCCCTGATCTTTTCTGTTTAGCAAAAACGTACTTTTCTCGTAGATAGGGACTACTAGTGACCGATCGCCTTTGCAACAAGTGCCTTACGCATAGCGCGGGTGAGCGAAGCGTGAAGGGCACTCGCTACTCGCTACGAAACGGCAGTCTTAGTTTGCTCTGTAACATAATTTCCTAGAACTTTACCGTTACTCTTTACCTTTTTAAATGGATCGATCGATGATGACTTGCTAGGAAGTCAAAACCGGTAGTGCTGCCATTTGTGTGAGACGAGACTGAAAAACAGAATAAAAGAATTCTCTTTATACGGCGGTGATGGGTTGCCCTTAAGTGGTAGGCGCAGTTTGTGTTATGTTATTAACCACAGGTAGCCAGCCGTGAAAGAGTGCTCATTTTAAAGTGCACAAATGGGTGTTGATACGTGGTTTCCTGATATTTATTTAGAGGTTGTTTCCATTGACGAGAGTGTCATGTGAGATTTCATACGAGGAGCGTTCAATAAGTAAGGCAACACAATTTTTTCTGAAAGCAGGTTGAGTTTATTCATGATTCCAATACACCATGTTATTCCCCACTCTTTTGGCTACAAAAACATATTTTTCAACGCAATCTCCGTTGAATGAGACGGCCTTACCCCACCTCTGGGAGACTTGTATGCCCGCATGGTACCACTTTACTGTCGACGATGGAGCCAACATCTTGCTGCATCAATAATCTCCCCATCACCCACGTACTGCTCCCCGCGGAGTGTATCCTTCATTCGGCTAAACAGATGGAAGTCGGGTGGTGAGAGATCTTGGCTGTAGAGTGGATGAGGAAGAACAGTCCAATGAAGTTCTGTGAGCTCCTTACTGTTGCCCAGACTTGTGTGAGGACTTGAGTCATGGAGAAGGAGAAGTTCGTTTGCATTTTTGTGGCGAAGAACGCGCTGAAGTCGTTTCTTCAGTTCCCTGAGGGAAGGACAATATATTTCAGAAATGATCATTAAACCATGAGCGCAGACATTGTAAGTAGGCTGTTTAGGTTTTTATGTTGGTAACGTCACCTAGTGTTCTGTATGAAAATCACTGGCTGTGCTGTGTCCAGTCTGTGGCTGGTGGGCATTGTTGAAATAGTCGGTATTGTAGTGTTGGGCAGTTGGCTGTTAGCAGCGCGTAGCGTTGCGCAGTTGGAGGTGAGCCCCCAGCAGTGGTAGATGTGGGGAGAAAGATGGCGGAGTTTTGAGAGCGGATGATCTGGACGTGTATCCATCAGAGACAGTAAATTTGTAAGACTGGATGTCATGACTTTTGAACACTATTAAGGTAAATACATTGTTTGTTCTTTATCAAAATCTTTCATTTGCTAACTATGCCTATCAGTAGTTAGTGCCTTCAATAGTTAGAAGCTTTTATTTAGCTGGCAGTAGTGGCGCTCGCTGTATTGCAGTAATTCGAGTAACGAAGATTTTTGTTAGGTAAATGATTTGTGAAAGGTATAGGTTAATGTTAGTCAGGGCCATTCTTTTGTAGGGATTATTGAAAGTCATACTGCGTTACGCTAAATATATTGTGTCAGTTTAGTGATGATCAGAATAAGTAAAGAGAGGAATGTCTGAGTACCTTCACTGTTTGAAAATAAAATAACGCAAGGGGTTTACCAGCACAGTAATTCAAAAAATTTTCTAAGGGGACGTTTCAACATCAAACAGAGTCCCGGAAGACCGTCGCAGTTAATTTACCGGCCGAGGGTGCGGCTTTGAACTTTTTCTTCGGAGGACAGATAGTATGACCGGCACTCCATGGATTGCCGTTTTGTGTCCAGTTCGAAGTAATGAACCATTTGTGTCCAGTTCGAAGTAATGAACCAGTGTTTCATCGCCTGTGACGATGTCCGACAAACATTG
The DNA here is from genome assembly GCF_021461395.2 of Schistocerca americana. Classification (NCBI taxonomy): domain Eukaryota; kingdom Metazoa; phylum Arthropoda; class Insecta; order Orthoptera; family Acrididae; genus Schistocerca; species Schistocerca americana. Next base: position 704,914,006 of record NC_060119.1, on the reverse strand, counting down.
TCATGGTCATCCTCGTAACGCGCAAGCAATTACCTATAGACGGTCGTCTGTGGTTCTTTATGGTCTTCAATAAGGCGGCGAGGAACCCAGGGGGCACGCGCCTTTGAGTAACCCAGCTGGTGGACGACTGTTTCAGCACTACCAACAGAGACATCCAGCGGAGCAGCGAGGTGTCTCTTTGTGATCCTTCTATCACCTCGAATGAGAGTTTTTTGATGCAATAATTTACCAACAGCCGTATATATTGTAGAAATTTATTTTATGAACTTCTTACTTGCTACCAGTTTCGGCATTATATTGGTGCCATCTTGAGGCCCTACACGTCATAGTCGTAAAATCGCAAACATATTGGCTAACCGCCTCTGTCTGTGTCGCCTGGCCACCAAGAGCTGTTGCATAACGATTCGATTCACGGATCCAGTTATATGGCTCCTTCCGTGCATAGCGATTTTACGACTATGACGTGTGGGGCCCGAAGATGGCATCAATGTAATGCCGTAACTGGTAGCACGTAAGAAGTTCATAAAATAAATTTCGACAATACATACGGGTGTTCATAAATTATTGCATCAAGAAATACATGACAGCCGTTGTCCCATGGTCCACAATGGATCAACAAAGATCGAATGAGAGTGTCGCCACTTTCCAACATTGCAGGAGTAACCGTTGTTTGCGGCCGGCCGGCACGCGAGAGATGGTTGGTTCAAATGGCTCTGAGCACTATGGGACTCAACTTCAGAGGTCATTAGTCCCCTAGAACTTAGAACTAGTTAAACCTAACGAACCTAGGGACATCACACACATCCATGCCCGAGGCAGGATTCGAACCTGCGACCGTAGCGGTCTCGCGGTTCCAGACTGCAGCGTCTAGAACCGCACGGCCACACGGGAGATCGAAGAGGTTTGCGCGACACTGTTCGATGATGACAGGCGCCTCGCCGAACGACTCGCCGTACTTTTGTTCACTGCTAGATCTCCGTAGACATTCTGCAAGCGCCGATGAATATTGCTATGCTCTTGTTTCCCGCCAAAAGAAACTCAATGAAGTTCTCTCTGCTTGGAACGCAACTGGGTTGCAGACCCTATTTTGAACGCTACGTATAGCGGCACCTCCTATCGGAACTTCATGAAACTAGAGGGGCTGATGTCTCACTACAACTCCCGCATTTTTTCAACCGAAACTGGCCGAGAAAAAAAAAAAACGTATTCCATTACTAATAGAACGCGCCACGTACATACAGTGTGAATCACGTTAAGCTGTGACACTCCTATTTCGTGAGAGGTTCAAAATATCGAAACGAGGTTTTCAACAATTGTAGTACGGATATCGGCACGTAATTGTACTATACTGCAAATCGTGTAACCTCTTGAAACGACAGAAATATTGAAACAAATACTATTTGATCGAACTACATAGCTACTTTTTAGTGGAGCCAGAAAGCTCTTTAACAAGAGAATAGTAATGTAACGCTTACTGATACTGGCATTGAAACTTTTCGCAAAAGCAGCCAAGAAATGAGCTAAAATTGAAAGACAAGGCGAAAGGACTCAGGTATTGCGGTGTAACATCTACAGGTATGGATCTCATACCAGACCCAGGCTGTGTATTTAACCTTTCCACTCACCCTCCATCTGCGTCGTATAAAGTAGGACCAAAAGGAAACTCTATTTTTTCACCATAGTAGCGTAGGCCTACAGTCTTGCTCTATATGAAACGATGGAATTTTCACGCCTTGCCACATACTTTCATTGTGTTTCAAGGATACTTTTGTGAAATAGTTCACGCCAACATCGACTAGCGTTACATCACTGCACTCGTCTTTTTAAGAGCTTTCCAACACTGCTAAAAAGTATATCGATTCACTTAAAAAACTGTATTTGCTTCAATGTCTCGGTTGGTTAAAATTACGAATATAGACTATGTAACTACATTAGGTATCCCCCTGAGTACTATCATCTATCGGAAACCTCGTTTCAGTATCTTGAACGGATCAGGAAACAAAAGGGGTGTTGCGTCTTATGCGATTCACTCACTCTATGTGCCAAAATGTGTTCACATCCATTCGTGCAACTGAAAATCAGCACACGCTCGAAACTGACCAAAAGAGCTTGGTAAAGTATTCATTTAAACTAACGGCCTGGTAGAAATCATCATGTTCTTTAACATACATGTAACGACATTCAGTCCGCCTCCATTGCCGACGTCACTAACGCGCCTATGAAAACAAAAGTAGTGCAATGGCGTTCATATCCTCAGTAAACAGTTTTAATTCTGACGGTGGATTAAAGGTCAATCATCTGCGATTTGACGGCGTACAGTTCCTGGTCGCGTAAAAATCTCCTGGATTAAACTATCAACATACGTAGAAATTTATCCACGGGGAAAAAAAGAGTCTAAAATCGCCATTTTTTAGATAAATGAGCCGGTTTGTTTCGAGGCGTGCCGTCCAACTACAATTAAATTTTATAGGTGACACAAAAAAATTATGTCTTCCCAGAGAATTGATAGTTATCCGCTCAATATTTGTTATTGGTAGATTAATTTTGATACTTAAAAAGAAAGTATGATTTCATTAGCATCTTCAAAGTACACGTTTTGTGTTATTGAGGTGATAATGCCTGTGACACATTTTTGAAGTTGATCTGAAATTACATCCTTATATATCTATATCTGTCATGTATCCAATAAAATGATCAATGAGTTAGTAAATAAAGCAGCTAGCTTTCAGGGGTGTTCAGGGGGCGCTGCAGTCATGGACTGTGCGGCTGGTCCCGGCGGAGGTTCGAGATCTTCCTCGGGCATGGTTGTGTGTATTTGTCCTTAGGATAATTTAGGTTAAGTAGTGTGTAAGCTTAGGGACTGATGACCTTAGCAGTTAGCAGTTAAGTCCCATAAGATTTCACACACATTTGAACACTTTTTGTTCAGGGGGGGGGGGGGGGATAGCGTTAGCTGGGGTTGGGATGGGAGGGGGGGGGGGCTATCTTGCCCCTCCCTCCTCCCTTGTGATCGTCTACGGGGTAAGCTGTTAAGATGTGAATCTCTCTCCAATGTCCTTCTGCATAAACCGATTTCTCAAAACCGTTCTCGTTGGTCATGTTGTAAGATGACCACATCCTCGCAAACCCCAGATGTCACCTCGCGTTTCTGTTAAGTTGCAGATGATTAAAATTTTTTATATGTAAATGAGTATCTGAATTTTCCCCTAAACTCATTATCCCTTTGACGTAGCTGTTTGATTATAAAGTGACGTAAGTAAAAAGTGTTGTTCATAAGTGTATTCATCTCCTCTGACGCTCGCGTGAAAAACGCATGTTTTGTTGTTCCGAATCTCTGCGTGCTGTTCCCGTGTTCACAGCGTGTAATACAGGCAGAGGCACCTGGCTGAAGGGGTGCCATGACAACGTGAGTCGGACGGTAGCAGCGAAGGGACAGAGTTGGATGTGGATATGTGGATGCTATGGGAGTGTGTGCGAAGAACTGATGATATTATCATTTGTCATGGGATGTCGAGGTGTCGAGGGTGCAAGGAAGACGCGAAATAAGTACACAAATTATTTCCATACTCCGCAAAGTGTCTGACTTGACTGTTCAAGGTTGTTCAATCTGTACTCGACTTCCATCTTAAAGTTGGTCCCGATAAGCAAAGTAAACAATAATAATTTATAACTCAAGAAAACAAGTAACTGTGGATTTCTTCTTTAATTTAATCTCCTTACCACGAAAAATACTGCAACGGAAGTTTCCAGCGATGTCACCATGAAAGGATTCGACGCCATGACGCAGGTTTAACACAGCACATTATTGGCGTCGCAAACCATCATTTTAAGCGTAGAAGACAGACCAAGACCCACACTAACATAAACATTCTTCTACTGCAGTACGTAGTACATCCAAAAGTTATGCAATTAATTAGCTATACATGAACTGTAGAACGAACTTCACATCTCAGAACTGTAGTTGTAGTATTGTGTAAACACTCCTAATCAAACCTGCAAATCCAGATTTTGCTGCCGAATTTCAGCTTTTACTGTAGCTTTTATCATCATGTAACGCACTAACGCACCTGAATCGTCACTGGGTTGTCAGCTTGCTACTTGTTTTTTAAAATACTTGTTAATGAGGACAAACAAAGCGATTTTATGTAGGGTGCAGGAAAGGAAGAAACATAGGACTGGTCAGGAAGATACGCATTTCCTTTATTCGTTTGAACAGAAGCACATTTTGTCTTTATTAGGCGGCAAAAAGGATACGCAACTTCTAATAAATTTGAAGAAACTTTTAATAGCCTAGCTCGTGTTCAGTACTATTTATTCCTGATGACCGGTTTCAACAGTTAAGATTATCTTTATAAAACTAGATATTGTACGTCTGTTCCATTATGGCTATACCACACATGCCATGTTGACACTATAGTACAGTGTATGTAGCACAATCCACACAGATTCATTAAAAATAGCAACAGACTAGTCACAGATAAAAATAATACAGTTAAAAAGCACCTTGTGTAACTATGGATGTCCACACATATACATAACTGAAGTTTGCTAGATGCTGAATTGCGCAATAGGGCAGATATTTACGTTTTCTTGACGAGTTAAGTAGATAGTAGATTCACATTATTTGAAGTAAACAATTCTACTGACTGACAGTAATGCACAGATACAGCATGCAAATAATTGCTATCTCGACTATTAAAAGTGTCTTCAAAGCAAGTATAGATCGCTGCTTTAAACCTCTAATTACGTGAAATTTCAGTGTAATAAATATGCTGAATACCCCAAATCGAACTGTTTGGCAACAAGTAGTATATTATGTATCTGGCTTATAGCTAATCTCTCTTGTAATGGCAAAGGCTCTCGTAAAAAATGGAAATGTCGTGTGGCTAGGGCCTCCCGTCGGGTAGACCGTTCGCCTGGTGCAGTTCTTTCGATTTGACGCCACTTCGGCGACCTGCGCGTCGATGGGGATGAAATGATGATGATTAGGACAACACAACACCCAGTCCCTGAGCGGAGAAAGTTTCCGACCCAGCCGGGAATCGAACCCGGGCCCTTAGGATTGACAGTCTGTCACGCTGACCACTCAGCTACCGGGACGGACAAAGGCTCTCGTAAACAGTCTATGGCTGGAGACAAATATTTGCAGCGCACAAAAATAGGAACGTGTGTTCATGTACTCAGAAGTTTCGTGGCCATTTTAAATATCCAAAACACTGGAGCGCTATAATGTTCCACTAATGGTTACCCAGCACTTTTTTCCACAGCGAGCTTGATCTATGTGTGTTCAGTAAAGCATTTCCGCATTCAGTAATTGACTAGGACAAGAGCCGCGCGGGATTAGCCGAGCGGTCTCAGGCGCTGCAGTCCTGGACTGTGCGGCTGGTCCCGGTGGAAGTTCGAGTTCTCCCTCGGGCATGGGTGTGTGTGTTTGTCCTTAGGATAATTTAGGGTAAGTAGCGTGTAAGCTTAGGGACTGGTGACCTTAGCAGTTAAGTCCCATAAGATTTCACACACATTTGAACATTTTTGAACTAGGACAAGATTTTCAAAGGATAAGATTTTGAAACATATTTCCTTGTACAGACTCCCTCTTCTTCCCATTTAGCATTGATTGACACCTATAAGGAAATCATGCTCATTTACTAAAAATATCACTCTCACATCGTGCAGAACAAACACGAAAAGCAGATTTAGAGACACCATTCGTGTAGAACAACTGACGCTGTAAAAACCAATATTTGATAGGCCTAACGTAACTGTTGCAGGCCGAATACATAAACACGACAGCAAAATTCTGTTTCAGAGCTTCAATTTTTGTCTTTCGAAAGTTGTGTCGCAATTAAACCTAGTGTATGAAGCACTATTTATAGTGATCGAAACGTTGGTTGGGAACATTAGCTTGATGAAAAACAGTTGGACACTGAACAAACAAGGGTGGAAAAAGTGAAGGGTCGTCGCTTTGTCGAAGTGATCCAGTAAAACACCTGAAAACCAGAATCAAACTGGCCAGATCTGTAGTCGTTACGCCAGCTCGCATGTCAGTGTTTCTCGAATGAGACAGCCTGTGAGCAGTACTGGTTTTCATCTTGTCCCATTTCCATTACCAATAACAGAGATACCACATCAGCACGTGCAGGCATTTAAAGTAATGATGAGCACAACACATCTGACACATAAGCCGCATAACCCCTCAAAATCTCATCAAGTCATGAGCAGTGGATGTGATTGTGAGCGACGTGGAAGATAAAGTAGCAAAACTGTAGCTTCCAGTTATGAATATTTCAGGAAACCTCACGAAAGAGGTACGTGCTATCTACTATCAAGCAGCTAAGCATTGCACGGTGGCTTCTGGAGAGTATACACTACTTGGAACAAAAAGCACCGAGTCCATTGCATTGAACTTTGCTAGAACGCCTTTTACAAGTTTTAATAATTTTTATAGTAATTGCTAGTTCATTCTTCTGGAGATTAATCACGTCAAAATTTGCGAAGACGCAGCTAAGTTTTCAAACTCAGGCTTTAAACTGTACAGTTGTTACCTGAGCTCAATGAAATTTGTCAGTTTTGAAACCTTCTTTTCCTGAGTTACAGTCAGTGTGTAAAACTGTAATTTGAGCTCAATTTCATAGGCGTTGTTATCAAGCTGTTAAGCTTTTGTTCTTGTAGCCTGGTGTGATTAGAAACTGTAATATGAGGTAACGGCATGTGACGTTTAATTGTGAGGAAAACTGATTTTGAGCTTCATTATTAACACCCAGTCCTCGAGTAATAAATTAATTTTTGGCAAAATGTGTAAAGTAATTCCAGCTCAGCATCTTACCACTTCCTCCCCGCTCCCACCACTACACGAGTATTGCTTTGTTGTTTTCCCACTTGCAATGCCACATATTCACAATGGTGACTCCGCAAAGCGTTTTGTGTTCTGCTGTTTGCTAAGAGTGAATCTACAAATTCAATTCTACGTGCGTTTCGTTTAAAGTTTAGTTGTGATCCTCCATATGGCAAAAACATGTGCTCACTGCACAGTGAGTTCAAAAAGACTGCATGTCTGTGTAAAGGGAAAAGTACGGTGTGGTGTCACCGCCAGACACCACACTTGCTAGGTGGTAGCCTTTAAATCGGCCGCGGTCCGTTAGCATACGTCGGACCCGCGTGTCGCCACTATCAGTGATTGCAGACCGAGCGCCGCCACACGGCAGGTCTAGAGAGACTTCCTAGCACTCGCCCCAGTTGTACAGCCGACTTTGCTAGCGATGGTTTACTGACAAATTACGCTCTCATTTGCCGAGAAGATAGTTAGCATAGCCTTCAGCTACGTCATTTGCTACGACCTAGCAAGGCGCCATTATCATTTGCTATTTATCTTGTGAAGCATGTACCGTCAGACTGATGTTTACCAATTATGGATTAAAGTTAAGTATTCCAGAAGCTACGTACTTTTTTACTAGACTCAACTCCTTTAACTGTTCCAGACCTCACGCCAGCCTGCGTGAGCTTAAACGCGTGCCTTTCGGCTACCTCCTAGTGGCTTGGCTGTCTTGCCAAGTCACAACATACGGGACGACCGAAGGTGTCTGAAGAGGATGTTAACAGTTACAAAATATCTTATCTTCGCAGTTCTAAGAAGTCTATTGCCAAAGATGACAATGTCGCAGGTTTTAAAAAAACCTCTACACATGCGTCCATACGTTTACAGTTGGTAGCCTTACATGCTTTAAAGCCAGATGAGTTCGTACGTAAGTGTCGCAAGAGGAAGATGACTTTCTTGATCCTGTGGTATTCAGTGATGAGGCACCTTTTCTTCTGAGTGGGAACGAAAATAGCCACAATGTTCGTGTATGGGAGTCAGAACGTCCTTATGAACCTATACAATATCAAACAGATCCCCTAAAAATAAACTTTTCTGTGCCGTGTCCCGACGTTTTCGGGGAGACTTACCTGAATATGTTTCAGGAATGGCTCTTTTCCCAGGTAATAGGTGAACATGAAAAATTTATTTGGCAATAAGGTGAACCGTTCCCCATTGGCATCTCTTTGTGCAAGAGTGGTTTAACGTCGGTGTCCCTGATCGTTACACTGGTCGTAATGGTCAATATGACAGAGCTCTTTTTCTCCCGGTTTCCAAGTTCATCTGATCTTACGCTATGTGATTTTTTTCCTTTGGTGCTTTATAAGAGATCGTATCGACGTTCCATCACTACCTGATGATTTCCCAGAACTGAGCACAGGACTGAAGAGGCTATTGCTATTGCTTCCACTACTGCAGACTTGTTAACCAAAGTGTGGGAAGAATTGGATTTTAGCTTGAATGTGTGCCATATGAGTAAAGGTGCACGTAACTAAACATTTGTAGCCGGCCTCTGTGGCCTAGCTGTTCTAGGCGTTTTAGTCCGGAACCGCGCTGCTGCTACGGTCGCAGGTTCGAATCCTGCCTCGGGCATGGATGTGTGTGATGTCCTTAGGTTAGTTAAGTTTAAGCAGTTCTAAGTCTAGGGGACTGATGACCTCAGATGTTAAGTCCCATAGTGCTTAGAGCCATTTGAACCATTTTTTTAAACATTTGTAAGAAAAGCTAGGTTATTTTTCCTTCAACGTGATGTATGAATCGTTGTAAACAGTCTAAAGTAAAGTGCTATACCACTGAAACTGGTACAGTCTTTTATGGACACCTTCTACGTAGAAAGATTGAAAAAAAAGTGCTCTCTTTCACTGTTTAAAGATAATTTATTTTCATTTTACCAGTTTCTGACCGTTTTGCCCATCTTCAGATGAAGTCTGGGTTAGTAAAAACGTGACCACGTGGTTGTGTGTTGGCGAAGCCAGCGAATGTCAAAGCAAAAAACCTGTGGAATGTGATAGTTTGTGATTTGGCCAAGCCAACGAATGTGAAAGCAAAGATCTACCTGAAGTTTTTTTGGCTCGGAAGAAATACCTACACATCCCAACTCCGCACAAGTATCACTTCGCACAATCATCACAAACTTCAAGCATTCCGCCTCTTCGTTTCATTGTGTTATTTATTTGAAGCCTTTCTCATTAGTTCGTTGCAAGACATCTTGTTTCGTTACTCGATGAGTCCCACTAGATCTTCAAAAATCGCCCGTAGTACATTTCAGCTTGTAATCTTTTCGTTTGTGGCTTCCCATTGTCCATGATTCGCACCCCGTCGACTAATAAATCAATCATGCGTGCGAACAGTTCTCACCCGATCTTCAGTGGTTCAATGGACGCTCATTTCCGTTCTCGGTCAGGTAAAGTCGGTCAAGCGCACCTAACCCATGGACGTGAACCTTATACCTTCAGGTCGTTAGACAGTCGCAAAAATGGCAAAGAAAAATTGTCGGTTCGTGCACCAGCTGGTGACACTGCTTGCAATTTGGCGGAGTACTTTCGCGAGTTCGCAGCCCTTTCCGCACCAGACTCGAGGGCAACAAGTGTCCCAGAGTGCTCAGCTCTCACCATTCATCGTTGCTCGACCGCCAAACGAAAGGGCGCGGCCCGACCTAATTCAGCGGGCCGCCTCGGCTCGTACGAGCGCGCCACGCTATTTTCGCACGTGCCTGCTCACGTGGAGGACAGACCCGCAATTCACGCTGCCTTTTTACGTTGCGCCGCGCGGCTCAACCGGACGCCTTCGGGCAACGTCGGGCGACTTCGTACGGCGTCGGCACCGGCGCCGATCAGAGGCGCCGCTGGAGGGGCGCACACCTCAGAGCGGCGCGCCGCTGCGCCGAACACGCAGACACACACGTGGGCGCCTGCCGACCGGACGCTACGGCACGTGGCCGCTGCTGCAACATCCACCCGGCTCACAGGTGAGTAGCGCAGCTGCTTCCGTCTCTGTAGTGCTCTACGAGATCAGATTCACTAGAAAGGCGCCGGGAAGTTAGTAGCTGCCTTTTTCGGTGACTTGCGCCGAGTCCACGTTTTTGTAATGCCGCATTTTTCGTGCTGTCGCGACCGATGTGGCAGTTCCGTGCAGAAAGCTGATCGCGCAGAGTTCTTTCCGCACGTGTTAGGGCAGATTTCCAGTTCTCGTCGCGCCACAGACTATTTCAGTGCTGAAGGCTCCACGCTGCTCTGTCTCGTGCCACAGCGGCGCTTCCTTCTGTTAACATTTCCCACGACTGTTTCCCTACGGTCTTAGCAAGTCGATCATATTACAAGGAAACCGTTATCTGTATGAAAAGAAAAACGGTAGTCTGATATCTGCATAGCCATTTTGCCTTACCTATTCTGGCGCTGTTGAAGCGACTACAATGCGTTATTTGTTACCACTTGTGACCCATCGTATCACAGAAAACATCGTCTGTAGTCCAAAAGTAATATTTTATTACCCGGAGACATAAAAAATCGCTTTCATGGTTACTGAAATGTGACTCCTGTGCTTAAGTTTATAAGACTAGTACAAGACTTATTGTCAAAAAAATCTAATAAACTCAAAGAGTAACACTAGAAAAGAGAATTCAATACAAAACTCTCATTGTCTTTCCAGTGAAAATGTGCACTTTGAGTGAAATGAAACATGTGCAGACTCAGAAAACGCTGAATTACAATGAAAGAAGAGCTCTTTATGTGTGATTAACTTTCTTGTATACATCAAATGCAGTGCGCAACAATGCGGCGAACCACGGCCAAAGAAAAAAAAAACGAAGAAAGCAAAATCGAATCTTGCAAGTGTACCATTTCCATAGTATGAACATTCGCAGTCGAGTGGTTACAATTTAAACAGCTGGCCATTATCTAGTTTCGTTACTTTTGACTGATAAGGTCAAATGTATAAACCGCATCAGATATCACGCAGACAGCTGTGATCCAAAATTGCAGATTTCTGATAGTGCTTGGCAGATCCGTTGTTTAGATTTTTTTCAAGGAGCAGATAGTATAAGTTCCTAATGAATGTGATTGTACTGCCCCATTCTCCTGCGAATCGTGTAGCTAGTCGTACTGGAAATTTATGTTACACATAATTCGTGTACTTTTTTGGTCGGCAAAAATTCCTATTTCTTGTCTGTATAAAACCGCTGAGGAGTCGAAAACCACATGGAGGCGATCTTTCAGAGAATTCCTTGGGCAGAAGTTTCCTAGAACATAGTCAAGTATTTGGTGGTCAATACTGTGTGGGTCATTCATGTTCTGCTACAGCGTGAGATAGGAAACGCTGACCTAGAACAACGTGTTGCACCGTGACAGTGCGGGTGTGCTGATGTCATAGATAAAGCATGTCACGGAGTGCCATAGCACTGACGTTAATGCGGAAAAAATTATCGAGCCAGCACATTTCGTCGCACAATTCCTGAACTTTTTTTTATGTACAGATATGAATTCAAAAGGACGTCAATCGGCTTAGCAAACTTCCATAGTGGACGGAATAGAGCAAAAGCGCATGAAACATCGGCACATAAAATTACTAGACGTTACCAGGAATTCACTCTGAAACGTTAGATAAGGAGAAGAGAATCGAGTACACCGATTTGTACCCACCATTTTAGTTATACTTCGTCTGATTAGTATCTAGCGTTTCAAGACACAGTGTTCGTAGATATTTAAATAGAAAAGGACACTGCGGAAAAAAGAAATATTTTTTGTGGAAGGCTACAGATGTTCTTCAAACTTCCACTGGTGATTTTAGCTTGCACTACTTATCCTAAACGGGAATCAAAATATCCCAATTTCTGTTCGGTTTTAACCATTCTAAGACATCGAATCTTCAAGTGTAGATGTTTGTTTGTGCTATATCAGGCATGGATGACTATGCATAATGCTATTGCCAATAATTTGACGAGACCTGTCTTGTCGCGCTAGTTGGAAGGATTGCATTTAATACTTGCACGGAATTCATTTCAATACCGGAAAATCTTGAGTTTAATACAAACAACAGTATGAGAAAAACGACAGCCATTCACCATAGAAAAGAAGGTTATATTAGCAGATGGACCCGTAAATAACGCGTGGGGAGTCACTAGCTTGGCTTACATAGTTACGTCATTTTTGAGAAATCATCGTACATACAATACGCATAGAATGGAATGATTTTATTGGGTACTGCGAATACGAGTAGATCACGCCTGCACAACTAATCAGTGACAAATGAAAATTTGTGCTGGACCGGGACTCGAACCCGGATCACCCGCTTCACGCCTGCGCACGCCTTAACCACTTCTTTTTTTTTAAGATCTGTTTTTAGCAACGTGAATCAGATCTGTTTTCCACTAACAGTGTACCGGGAAACGAGTGAATGTAGCGAGATTTCGTTCGTACATACATACATAAATCCTTGTTCCATAGATCATGAATACGAAATTTCGTAATGATGTGAAAAGTGCCACTTCAACATAAATTTTCTTTGTACAAAATAATTAATTTTTTTTACAGTTACCATTTCATGTGTGTTGCGCATGGTGCGAAAAATATTTGTTTTGCCTTTTTCTACAATAAGTAGATTGCGAGAACGTCCGCGAATAGACGATCAGTAAAGATTACCCAATAACATACTTTGGGTGTGTTATTGTACCACGTATCACGATAAAAGTAACTTCAACATATTATAATATAGCCTCGCGGGGTAACCATGCGGCCTGAGGCGCCTTGTGACGGTCAGGTCGGCTCCCTCCGTCGGAGGTTCGAGTCCTCCCTCAGGCATGGGTGTGTGTATTGTCCTTAGCGGAAGTTAGTTTAAGTCAGATTAAGTAGTGCGTAAACTTGGGGACCGATGACCTCAGCAGTTTGGTCCCATAAGATCTTGCCAGAAATTTCCAAATTATGATAATGCTTATCTGGTTGTTAATCACCCCCCCCCTATTTTTTACTCTAAAGGAAGAAAAGATGAAGAAAATTATTAGGCTTATCAGATACACCGAAAAAAATATCGAATGAAAGAATCCCACACCGTAACATCGAACATGGAAGAGCGTTTTTTTTTTTTTTTTTTTTCGCGGGCAATTTTGGCTATCCGAGCACGCCTCCAGGACCGACCTAAACCTTCATACATCACTGAGTGTTCATGTGCTGCACTTTCACATTTTCGTGATTCTCACACAAGGAGACATTTTATTATTATTGTCGCTGCCAGTCTAGGCAAGTAGTGCTATTTGCAGTGTGTGTTTTCCGATATACTATGCTCGCTTGTCTGAAGGAACACACACTGCTACCATCGGCAGTTACTTGAAATAGAAGCTACGTATTCGCACTTCCGACTATATTTCTTCCATTTCATATAGCTGTCGACCGTTGCAGTGTCTGTCTGTTCCTTTAGACATGCATGCAATTCCGAAGGATATTGCACAGTACACTGAAACACAGCCGGCTGGAGTGGCCGAACGGTTCTAGGCGCTACAATCTGGAACCGCGCGACCGCTACGGTCGCAGGTTCGAATCCTGCCTCGGGCATGGGTCTGTGTGATGTCCTTAGGTTAGTTAGGTTTAAGTCGTTCTAAGTTCTAGGGGACTGATGACCTCACAAGTTAAGTCCCATAGTGCTCAGAGCCATTTGAACCATTTTTGAACCGAAACACACACAAACACACACACACACACACACACACACGGAGAGGGAGAGAGAGAGAGAGAAGAGAGACAGAGACATTGCAAATAGCAATAAGCGTGGGAACTACGCTATTCAACACGATAACTGTTTGCTCTTGGGTTTCTTCAGAAACGTAATAACACCGAGCAAAATCGGTTTTTCACTAGAAGTTGAGGAATAGCCTGCTGCATAGGAACACAAGTATTAATTCACTTTTTGTCGTCACTCGAGCCGGAACTGTTTGTAAATGAAGTGATTCTCGGGCATGTTCCACTGCCTATCGTGTCGGACTGATCAACTCCGGAGAGTCTCGATACATTTGAACGTGAGCAGTGGCAGCGCCGAAAGTTGACTCCTCCGGTTGCAGGAGGGGTGTGCGCCGCCTTTAGCAGTAGCGAGCGACCTGGCCTCGGCCGCCACGTAACGCCGCCCCGAAACCAGGTCGCGGCGTGGCGCGGCGCAGCTTTGAAAACGGCGTCGACAGTTGCGTCACACCGCTGCCGCCGTCCTCCGATTCAGCGGCGCTCTATATTTACTCGTATGCTAGCACGGTGGCCGCACGCCGGTTGGACTCGGAGCACATGCGGCGAGCCCGCGCCACGACGCCAGCGCCTCCAGTGGCCGGATACGCAGCCCTCTGACCTCCCACCCCTCTCATCAGAATTCAGCACACGTTGCTTCCGGTATGTTTATCGCCGCACGCACTCTGGCAGAGTAGATGCTAATGGTGCCTGCCGAACAGCACGCACAAACGAATTTGCCGTTCCGTCGGCAGATACTCGGGTGCATCGCCACCAGCGCCCCTGACGGCCGAGCGCGGCACAACTCTCCTGCGTGCCAATCTCGTGGGGGGCAAGCGCTGCGAAGTGCCGCCGCTGCGAGAAACGGACGAAGGTTAGAGCACCGAAGCGCAGCGTGTTTGTTTGTCATTCACTGGTTACTGTGCAACACTGCGTGGTGATGCGAAAGACAGCGTTTCCTCCTACCTCAATCAGAATTCGGCACAGTTTGTTGGTTGTGTGTCGCGTACTTTTGCAAACCAAAGCGTTTCTCCTGGGATTTCAGACTCATCCAGCTCAACAATTCACAACTGCAAGATCTTACTACGCTAAGATTTTTGTTACTCTGCGTCAGTTCATCCTTAACACTTCTTACTATCTTAAAAGGCGCATCTTCAAGTTTAATTGGTGGTCCTCAAGCTCAGCTCTTAAACACTGTCAACAATTTCCCTAAATTATTCTCTACACTTGTTTATACACTCACGGTAAAAAAAATAGAAACACCAAAATATGGTTAATGTAGAGAAATGAAATTTCGGGATTACGTATCATAACATACACACGTAACATAAGTAAGTGATTAATATTGCTAGATCACAGCATAATCTAAGTGCGAAATATGCCATTGCAAATGTGAAATGCTGGTATATTAATAACCCGTGTAACCGCCAGAATGTTGAATGCAAGCATACAAACGTGCATGCATTGTGTTGTACAGATGCCGAATGTCAGTTTGAGGGATTGAGTTCCACGTCTGCCGGCCGCTGTGGCCGAGCGGTTCTAGGCGCTTCAGTCCGGAACCGCGCTGCTGCTATGGTCGCAGGTTCGAACCTTGCCCCGGGCATGGATCTGTGAGATGTCCTTAGGTTAGTTAGTGTTAATAATATTTATAACGTCATAACGTTACTATATTGCTGTGAAATGAGTCTTAAGATTTTGCTTTTGACTGGGCGTTAAACCAAAGAATACGGTTCAAAGATTTTACGTAGTATGTTCGTTTTAGAAACTCTGTTATTGCTGGAAATTAGAACTAGCAACTTAATGATTAATATAAACTCTGTTAGCAAACAGTAGCAACATTCACACGAGGCTTAACCCAAGGCAGGGTCTCATAAAGAAGACACAGAAATGAGCAAATGTAGCTATTTCAGTAAATTACTAGTTAAAATTTACACCAATGAACAGAAATTTAGAAAAGAAAGAGGATTGTCACACGTAAAGAAATGGTTGCCAAGGTGAGCAGTGCTTGTCGGTTGTTCAGTTTTTCACTGTGCTGTAACTTCTTGGCTGCTCTATTAAGGATATTATAGAAATAATAGAATAACAATATTGTATCCAGATACTAGCTCATTTGCATGGTGTTGCTCGGTTAACAATGTATCCCAGTAGAATAAGGAGATAGAAATAAGAAGTAATCAACTGTGACCATAGTGATAAAATCGTAGTTGGTTCAAATGGCTCTGAGCACTATGGGACTTAACAGCTGAGGTCTTCAGTCCCGTAGAACTTAGAACTACTTAAACCTAACTAACCTAAGGACATCACACACATCCATGCCCGAGGCAGGATTCGAACCTGCGATCGTAGCGGTCGCGCGGTTCCAGACTGAAGCGCCTAGAACCGCTCGGCCACTCCGGGCGGCTAAAATCGTAGTAATTTTATTTACATATTTTCAGAATTTAAAGTAAACAAATAATAAAGCAACATATTTTTGAAATATTAATGTAATACAAAAACTTCACAATAAATGATTTTTTTTAATTTCTCCTCCAGAAGTAAGTCATGGATGAATTCTTCCGTGAGCATGCAACGTAGAGTTGTCTATGGAGAAAATACAGAGGTATCAAATCGAATCTGTAGTATTTAGTAGACAGCTGCTGTGATCTGCTGATCGTGACTGAGATCGAAACTCTCACTGACAACTGGTATGTCTCAAGGTTAAAGAGGAGCTCCACCAGCGTTAATGGTATCTGTGTGATAAAAAATTTTACCATTTTCTTTTTCCGAGAAAATGGTCGCTTTAGCTATTTTGCCCAGCGACTTCCTTACACACCGCGTTGTGATATTGCAATTTTTGGGCGATTCAAGGTTACGCTGTACCTTAAGTAAATACCCCAGCTTCAAGTAAAATAGTATGGGGTGCCGACTAAGTGGGATCTTGCACGTCGAGTACCTTCTAGATCGATCTAAGAGTTACGTTGTTCCGTAAAGGAGAGGTTTGTGTTCGATGAGCATCCAGTTCCACCTTCAGGGCTGCTAGAGGCGTTTTATACCCACAGTACTTATTTCAGACACATTATGGCACAAGTTTTGTCGAACTAGGTTCTTGAGTTCGAGTTATGCTGAAAAATACACATTGTTGAGTGTTTTCATTACTGAAAAGTTCCACTTACCTGAATAAACCATTTTACCCGATAGCATTGTCGCACAAGTGTTATGTTGCAGTGACCGCAGGAGAGCACTTGTGAAATTTAGAAAAGTGAAACACAACTTTAGCAAGTAGAATAGTGTGTCGGTCCTCGAGTTCTGCTAGGATCTATACGTACAGGTTGAAACAGAAATCCGTTGACAAAATTTCGGAGACTGTTCGGGAATATTCTGCGAGTATTTTGGTGTGAGCGTCTTGCGATCTGTGGCGGCTCGTTACAGAGTAATTGCAACCCATCTGATTTCTTACCCTCTATTCATCTTAGCATCTGTAGGGTCATGCAGTTAATTTAAGAACTGTAGCAGTGACAATCTCTCAAGACTTTGATAACGTCGTAATTTACACAATATGAAATCGAAATTTAGACTCACCGTTCTCAGTATGTCACTTAGCAGTACGATTGTGAATACAGGTCTGAAGACTATGGCTACCTCCACAAGGAATCTAACCATCATCTTAGGCAAAAAAGAGGTGCCATGAAAACCTTGGTGGACAGAGCCAACAAAATCTGCGAGCCGGCTTACTTACAAGATGAACTGAATCACCTTCGGTCTGCCTTCATGAAAAACGGATATACCAGCAAGGAAATTGATCGAGCCCTCCATCAAAGAAGAAAAGAAACGAGAAGTCCAGAGCAACAACGGTCACCTACGGGAAAAGTTTTCCTGCCGTTCATTAATAAGGTCACGGACCTTATCGGGAAAGTTCTGGCCAAGTATGGGACCGAAACAATCTTCAGACCCACCAAGAAGATTGAGGAATATTTAAGAACTGCAAAAGACGCCCGACATCCCCTAGCAACACCTGGGGTATACAATTGCATGCAGTTGTGGACAAGTATATATTGGAACAACGAAAAGAAGTGTAAACACTCGCTTAGCCGAACATAAAAGAAATTGTCGCTTAAGACACGTCGAAAAATCGGCCGTAGCTGAGCATGTTTTTCGTGATGGGAATCACGAAATTAAATTTAATGAGATAAGCGTTCTAGCACGAATATCCCATTATCACGCGCTCATGTATAGAGAAGCAATAGAAATTTGCAAACACCATAACAATTTCAATAGAAAAGAGGAAGTTTTAAAGTTGGACAAAATATGAATGTTGCGCCAGCAGAATGACAATCGATTACTCTTAATCGAGAATGATGACACCTTCCAAAGATAGGCATACCGTCCGCATCACGTGACGAATGATGATGCCCTCTACGCGCTCTATAAATGCGAGAATACCTGGAGCCTCAGCGGTAGTAGTCGGAGGACCTAAGAAGATGTCTCCCGCAGATGGAGACGAAACGTCAGGTGGAAATTTTATACATCGACCAAGGCCTCTTCAGCCCGGAAGTTTCAACTGAAGACAACACCGGCCGTGAAAGCCTACATTGTATGATTATTCTCTGAAAGTTAGCTGCGAATTTTGGAAATTGATATGCATAAAATATAAACGCTGCTACTGAAATGCGTTTTATTTATTTATTTTTGTTTTTGGAAGGGGGGGGGGTGAGGGACTGTCATGACACCCCATGCCTCTCTCCCCCTCTCCTCCCTCTCCCCCCGCCGCCACTTAGACCCGGGCGTGGCGTTGTCCCAGTACTTTACACGTACGCCGTGCCCTTTGCTTACTATTGAGTGTGTGTGGTAAATGAGTCGATAGTGCCGTCTCGCAGAACGCACAGTTGGGGCTGCAGCGGTGGACCTCGACCCGGCGGAAGCACAGCCGGTGAGTGAGGGGCGTCCTCGTGCCGCTGGTCCCTGACCCCGTCACGCCGGCCGCCCGCGGCTGCGGCTCGGCGGCGCCACGTGGTCTGCAGTCTGGTGCCGCCTGCTGTTCTGGCGGAGCGCGGCTCCGGCCATAGTATAGCGCTGGCTGCGGTACCCAGTCCCGCCTCGGGCGTGGGCGTGGCCCTTACTCTCGGCGTGGTATCTAGACACACTATTCCAATGACTGTAAATAAGGAGATGTTGTAGTCATCAGCCTGACGACTGCTCATTAGTGCGTCAGTATCTCTCGTGCAATGCTTTTCGCACCTGCGCTACTTCTGCAACCTGTATACATTTTAACATACACTGAACCGCCAGAACATTATGACCACCTACCGAATAGCCGGTATGTCCAGCTTTGCCACCGATAACAGCGGCGACGTGTCGCTGGAGGGAGTTGGCACCACATCTGCACAAACCGTCACCTAATCCCTGTAAATTGCGGGGAGAGGGCCGATGAGTTCTGACGCAACGTTCAATCACATCACAGATGTGTTCCACAGGGTCCACGTCTGGCGAGATGGGGGCCAGCACATCAACTGGAACTCGCCACTGCGTTCCTCGGACCACACCATCACACTCCTGGCCTTGTGACAGAGCACATTATGTTCCTGAAAAATATCACTACCGGCAGGTAACATGGTCGTCATGAAGGGGGTGTACGTGGTTTGCAACTAGTGTACGATACTCCTTGGCCGTCACCGTGCTTGCACCAGCTTCACTGCCGGCCGAAGTGGCCGCGCGGTTCTGGCGCTGCAGTCTGGAACCGCGAGACCGCTACGGTCGCAGGTTCGAATCCTGCCTCGGGCATGGATGTGTGTGATGTCCTTAGGTTAGTTAGGTTTAACTAGTTCTAAGTTCTAGGGGACTGATGACCTCAGCAGTTGAGTCCCATAGTGCTCAGAGCTATTTGAACCATTTTTTGAACGAGCTTCACTGAACTCATGGGAACCCACGTGAATGTTCCCCAGAGCATAATGGAGCCGCCGCCAGCTTGTTTCCTTACCGCAGTACAAGTGCCAATCGTGTGATGAAGAAGGTATCGGGATTCATCAGAGCATGCAACGCTCTGCAACTGCGCCAACGCCCAGCTCCGATGGTCACCTACCCGTTTCAGTCACAGTTGCCGATGTCGTCGTGGTGACACGCGTGGGTCGTCGGGTGTGGAGGACCTTCGTTAGGAGTGTTCGGTGCACTGAGCCTGATTTTATTGGGCTACGTTCCGTTCCTTCCGTTTTCCTTTACTGACAGACTTATCTTAAGCCTACCTATTTTCAAGATGCCATCTATTCCGATCAATTGATCTTCCAGTACTTCGCTGTTTCTGACAGAATGGCAATGTTATCTCCAAACCGTACAGTTCGTAATTCGCCTACCTGAACCTTAGTTCGGCCGGCCGGAGTGGCCGAGCGGTTCTAGGCGCTACAGTCTGGAACTGCGCGACTGCTACGGTCGCAGGTTCGAATCCTGCCTCTGCATGGATGTGCGTGATGTCCTTAGGTTAGTCCTAGGTTCTAGGGTACTGATGACCTCCGATGTTAAGTCCCATAGTGCTCAGTGCCATTTGAACCCTAGTTCCCTTCTCAAACTTCTCCTTAGTTTCCTTTACTGCTTGCTCATTCTACAGACTGAATAACAACCCTCACTCGCTTCTTAATTTCTGCCTTTCTTTCTTTCTTTCTTGCCCTTCAGATGTTATAACTGCAATTTTGTTTCTCTTGTAGATAGCCTTTCACTTCCTGTATTTTATTCTTAAGAACTTCATAATTCCAAAGAATGTATTCCAGTCAGCATTTCTAAATATTTTTCTTAATGTCCACAAAGCATTTCCTCCTACTTACAATTATATTCGGTCAACAAATTTCTCTTGTTCAGACGCCTGTCTTACTATTGCATTTATATCCTCCTTATTTCGGTCACCGTCAGTTAGTCTGCCGAAGTAGTAATGTGGTAAGAACGAATGACATGGCAGAATGGTCTACCAGTCAAATGACACTTTTTTTCAATATATATTGGCATTATGATACGTATCTCAAAGGTCTGCTGTCAGTAATGTGCAGTTTGTAAGTAGATGGTTCAAAAGGCTCTAAGAACTATGGGACTTAAAATCTGAGGTCACCAGTCCCGTAGACTTAGAACTACTTAAACCTAACTAACCTAAGGATAAAACACATACGTCCATGTCCGAGGCAGGATTCGAACCTGCGACCGTAGCAGCTGCGCGGTTCCGCCTAGAACCGCTCGGCCACAGCGGCCGGCTTCTAAGTAGAGTTTTGACAAAAGCGTCGTAAACCAGTAATGTTAACGAAACATATCTCTTTTTGCACTGCAAATTGTTAGCACTGACATTTGCGATTTCATAATTAGGGCGCTTTTTAACACACGTGTCAGGAATATGTACAGGTTCAGATAGAAGTAGGGCGATATTTAAACGACGGAGGAGATTTTGGACTACATCAGGGACCTACCACAGTGCTTTCTTTTGCTTTGGGACGAAGCATACTGCTGTAATATACCAGGATCATTCAGAAAGTAATTTTTCTTTGTAGCGTACGCAGAAGGAATAGGGAAATTGCTGGAAACGTTTACTGAAAGTAAAAATGCATTTAATGGGCTGCTTCTCAACGGATTCACCACGGCAAGTAAGAAACTTAACGTACTATGGGATCAACATTTTCACTCTTGTGTCATGGAAGTCTGCAGCTTGCTGTTAGTAGCGATGTGTCCGAGCAAGGATTTCTTCACATGTAGTGGAAGACACGAATCAATGACAGAGACGTTAGTAGTATAGAATGGTTGGTTATACGCTTCTCAGTGCAAAGCTAGTAGCAACGCTGAGCCATTTGTCGTGGGTCATCACAATTCATGCACAGAAAATGCATGTTACATTTATCATGATGGGCGAATCTGCGGGAAATGTTTCTTGAGTTCCGTAATGGCAAGAAATATTGCACTGACTCAACTGCTCGACAGACTTATCACTCACTCCTGATGGGTGGCTGCCCACTCTGCTCTTCGTCGGCGATATTTACTCAGCTTTATTAAATTTTCAGCTTCATTAATGCAACAGGCGTCTTATACAGTAGATACAGCTTACGATA
Organism: Schistocerca americana; assembly: GCF_021461395.2. Lineage (NCBI taxonomy): Eukaryota > Metazoa > Arthropoda > Insecta > Orthoptera > Acrididae > Schistocerca > Schistocerca americana. Next base: position 704,892,410 of record NC_060119.1, on the reverse strand, counting down.
AGTTCGAGTTTTGGTATGCTTATAAACTTTTTCATAGCCCTAACCTCGGATTTGGGGAGGGAAAGAATGAATCACCGTTTTCTGTAGCTGCAGCGCGGACATCACGTGCGATTTGGGAGTGTCAGATGTCCCATATGTTAGTCGCGCCTAAAATATATCTCATACGCACTCGCCTTGCACAATGCATGGCCTACTAAGTCTCCACCTTGTGGAATACAATCACAGATATTAAAAAATCTCATTGATGATAATAATTAGGGTCAAAGATATAGAGAATTGACGTTCTTTTACAGTGGACACAATAAACGCCCCTTTGTCAACGTATCCGCTTACATATGAATTTTTCTGAGGGACCGCGAGTAATGAACACCGTTAAAGTAGTGGTCCTCAAACTCCGGCCCGAGTCAAACGTTCGTGCGGTCCGCGGTCCTCAGACGTACTTTATAATAATATGCTTCTAGCAACTAACAGCAGAATCCAATACTGTCAATTAACGCTTTCATCTTCTTAAAAGTGTATTTTTTCTGCTTAGTAGCAAACAAAAATGGTTACAAAGACTGTAATATTTTATATACTCTTAATTGTAATTGACGTTGGTGGACTAGGCCGTGAGCTAAGTAAAGTTTGCCGCTTACGTCAACATAGCCACTGAGTGGTTAATAGAAGTTGAAACACGTATGTAACATAGCAGCGATGGCGAGGCATTGTAGCATCTGTGACCAGAGAGTATGCGCTTGACCGCGCGAGTGTTGCGAGCGGTTCTCAGTCTGTCAGTCAGTCAGTCGTTGCGAGTCTGTAGCTCTGTCTAGTTGAGAGCAGTACTCTGCCAGTAGTCGTGCAGTGCAGTACGCTAATAGTCGTCATGCAGAGCGGTCGGTCAGTAGTAGCAGCCCAGTGCGGTTGTGTGATGTAGGCGGTCGGCAACACTGGTCAAGATGGTGAATAAGGTATACTATTAATTAATATAATCATTAGATAATGTAAAAATTTATTTATTGTAATTATTCTCCAACAAGTCCCCCAATAATAATTTTTATTTCAAAAGCATTTTCTCAAAAATTTAATTTTTTATTGAACTAAAGATTTCGTTGCACTTCCCATTTCATTCCACTTCTTTTGAAGAAATATTTCACTAAAATCACAAAAAAAGAGAATATTATTATTTGCAATGCAGTTCCTCCAAGCGGTGCGCAACAACAAGAGCAGAAATGTGACATCCATTTATTCTGAGGTAAGACTTTAATTCTGATTGTTTTACACAGGGCCAAAGACCGATATTTCGGTTTAATTAAATTTTCTTATCACTGAATGGACTTTAATTTTTCATGAGGAATTTATATTTGAGTCAGATTGCGAATTTCACATTTTTGTTGCCATTGTCAGTACATTTCATTGTGGGCAGGTTACGCTTAGCGCAATGTCCATTAGCATCCCTAAATAATATTGGCCATTCTTTTAAATTTCTGTGGGGAGGTTACACTCGGCTCCCATTTGTATTAAGTATTGTCCTTTCTTTTTCTTTTAAAATTTTGTGGGGAGGTTACACTTGGCGACACCCAGTCCAGGATCGTATTTCGTTGAGAGTCTTTTGAGCGACAGTCAGGTATCTGCTCTTATTTGCTTAGATATAATTAGGATTTGGCGCAACGCTTTTACTAATCTTGTGACTTTCCTTCTACAGGTCAACGGCAATTCGTTGCTCTGTTGTATTTGTGTGTTGTTTTTGCATTTGTGCTTATTGTTTTGTGAAAAATTGTGACTATTGTAAAAATGCCGCGAAAGACTGTGAATAGTGTATCGCGAGGTATTTTGAATGAAATTACCGACTTAAACAGCGTGACCGACAGTAATTGTGACACGCAGTGTAATGATGACAATCCTGCGTTCACTAACAATCAGTGTAACCTCCCCACAAAATTTTAAAAGAAAAAGAAAGGACAATACTTAATACAAATGGGAGCCGAGTGTAACCTCCCCACAGAAATTTAAAAGAATGGCCAATATTATTTAGGGATGCTAATGGACATTGCGCTAAGCGTAACCTGCCCACAATGAAATGTACTGACAATGGCAACAAAAATGTGAAATTCGCAATCTGACTCAAATATAAATTCCTCATGAAAAATTAAAGTCCATTCAGTGATAAGAAAATTTAATTAAACCGAAATATCGGTCTTTGGCCCTGTGTAAAACAATCAGAATTAAAGTCTTACCTCAGAATAAATGGATGTCACATTTCTGCTCTTGTTGTTGCGCACCGCTTGGAGGAACTGCATTGCAAATAATAATATTCTCTTTTTTTGTGATTTTAGTGAAATTTTTCTTCAAAAGAAGTGGAATGAAATGGGAAGTGCAACGAAATCTTTAGTTCAATAAAAAATTAAATTTTTGAGAAAATGCTTTTGAAATAAAAATTATTATTGGGGGACTTGTTGGAGAATAATTACAATAAATAAATTTTTACATTATCTAATGATTATATTAATTAATAGTATACCTTATTCACCATCTTGACCAGTGTTGCCGACCGCCTACATCACACAACCGCACTGGGCTGCTACTACTGACCGACCGCTCTGCATGACGACTATTAGCGTACTGCACTGCACGACTACTGGCAGAGTACTGCTCTCAACTAGACAGAGCTACAGACTCGCAACGACTGACTGACTGACAGACTGAGAACCGCTCGCAACACTCGCGCGGTCAAGCGCATACTCTCTGGTCACAGATGCTACAATGCCTCGCCATCGCTGCTATGTTACATACGTGTTTCAAAGTAAGAGGGGGAATATTTTATTGATTGTCTTCCAATGCCGACAACTCAAGAGCATGTGCACCTAGTACCGATCAGTTGCTGTGGTATGAATGTCAAACGAAAGTAACACGAATTCGTAAATGCGCATTACAGAGACAGTCATCATCAATTTTGGAACATTGCACCAGGAAACAGCGACCTAATAATATTGTAATTATTTAGTAAACACAACAACGTTCTCAACGCCAGCACGTCAGGGATTCCTAGCACTACTACCAAGGAATATAGATCTGATGATGATCTGTATAATAGATCAAAACCGGTCATCAACAAATAAAGAGCAACAACTTATACGCGACCACAATTCTGTTTACTAAATAAACAGATCAAACAAAGTTTTGCATCACCTCGGTTCCGAGAGTTCCGGAAACCTGTACAGAAAATTGGAATAAAGATCAACGTAAACATCATTACCGCCCTTTTTATCGCTCATGAAAACTACACACTCCATACCACTAATACCCAGTAGCACGTCCTCTTGCATTGAAGCATGCCTGTATTCGTCGTGGCATACTATCCACAAGTTCATCAAGGCACTGTTTGTCCAGATTATCCCACTCCTCAACGGCGATTGGGAGTAGGTCCCCCAGAGTGAATGGTGGATCACGTCGTCCATAAACAGCCCTCTTCAATCTACCCCAGGCATGTTCGAGAGGGTTCATGTCTGGAGAACATGCTGGCCACTCTAGTCGAGCGATGTCGTTATCCTGAAGGAAGTCATTCACAAGATGTGCACGATGGCGTGAATTTTCGTCCATGAAGAGGAATGCCTCGCCAATACGCTGCCGATATCGTTGCGCTATCTGTCGGAGGATGGCGTTCACGTATCGTACTGCCGTTACGGCGCCTTCCATGACCACCATCAGCGTACGTCGGCCCCACATAATGCCACTCCAAAACAGCAAGGGAACTCCACCTTGCTGCGCTCGCTGAACAGTGTGCGTAAGGCGTTCAGCCTGACCGGGTTGTCTCCAAACACGTCTCCGACGATTGTCTGGTTGAAGGCACATGCGACACTCATCGGTGAAGAGAACGTGATGCCAATCCTGAGCGGTCCATTCGGCCTGTTGTTGGGCCCACCTGTAACGCGCTGCATGGTGCCATGGTTGCAAAGATGGACCTCGCCATGGACGTCGGGAGTGAAGCTGCGCACAGTTTGGGTCGTAACACTACGTCCTGTGAGTGCACGAAAAACATTATTCAACATGGTGGCGTTGCTGTCAGGGATCCTCCGAGCCATAATCCATAGGTAGCGGTCATCCACTGCAGTAGCCCTTGGGCGGCCTGAGCGGGTAATGTCATCGACAGCTCCTGTCTCTCTGTATCTCCTGCATGTCCGAATAACATCGCTTTGGTTCACTCCGAGACACCTGGACACTTCCCTAGCTGAAAGTCCTTCCTGGCACAAAGTAACAATGCGGACGCGATTGAACTAGACATTGTTGCAGTACAGACAGCATGGCCAACTATATCCTTCCTGGTGGAAAGAGTGGAACTGATCGGCTGTCGGACCCCCTCCGTGTAATAGGGGTTGCTCATACATGGTTGTTTTCATCTCTGGGGGGGTTTAGTGACATCTCTGAACAGTCAAAGGGACTGTGTCTGTAATGTGTCTGTAATACAATATCCACAGTCAACTTCTATCTTCAGGAGTTCTGGGAACCGGGGTGATGCAGAACTTTTTTTGATGTGTGTGAATGAAATTAAGGCAGTTATAACACAACGCAACGAGCAAAACGAAAAATGACATTCAAAACATTAAGTAGATATTCGTGATCTTGCGTCATAGTGTAATTTCTGTTTTGACTAATACAACATTCTAATCTATGTAGGTTAGTAGTTAATAGTGAGATCGGTAGGCGAAGGTGAGGTAATGTGGCCAGGACGGGAAAAATGGCCATTGCATATTTTGTGCCATGAACAGCGCTGCTGCCTTGAAAGAAGTGGTCAGATTAATTCTAATATACGTCGCCATTGTTAGTTCTACTGACAGTAGAGGCTTGTTCCGTCATTTTTTTAGTAAGAATTTGTATGTTTTTGAGTCATATGACGCAAGGTAGGTCGTTGGTATTGTTCTTGTTACCTCACTTGTATGGAGAGTACAAGCTTTTTGCAGTATCAATGTTTAAACAACGCCTTTTGTCCTGAAAATATAGTTACTTGTTATTTATTTCAGTTTAATAGTTTATTTGGTATACCACTAATGCCGACATGCCGTCCGATCGGGAAAGTGGCCACACTACTCGTCGAGCAAAAGTGGCCAAGGTGTTCACCTCAATACGAGTTAGTTACTTCCAAACGCGTAATACAACATACAAAAGTGGCTTCCAGACCCTTTTATACACAAACCCTTTTATATAAATTCACCATTCTATCCCTTTATGATAATTTTGAATTAATTAAGTCACAATATTTAATCTGTTCTGTTATATTTGGCCCAGTAAAAAAGTTCCGATTGAAAACGGTCTGCTGCTGTCGCTTGGTATTCTTTCAGATACTAGAGCGTGAAGATGTCTGGAAAATGGGTTGGAAATCAGAAAAACAAACATGGGATCCTGCTACATTGGCACTGTACCCGTTTCGGTACAAAAAAACTGGTCACTATGTAAGCCTTCAGAGAAATGCATGTAGTTCCAATACATTATTTTCTTTTTCACTTAAAAGTATATGATGTTATACGTTATTATATTTAGTTTTGAAATGTGTAAGTGGTAAGCTTTTATCAATAACTATGGTTTGGTGAAAAATGTATTTATGTCTGAGTGGCAAGTGGTCACTTTACACCGGCCCCTCCCTTTCCTATGGGGCCCGGGGTATCACCTAAAATGTCAATATTGGCTCTTAAACAGAAACGTTTGACGACCACTGGTCCAAAGAGTTCCGTAATAGGAGTTACGAATTTTTTATTCATGACTGTAACGTTTTTCGGCAAGTGTTACAAAACTGAATCATCGGTCGGCAGGAGTGCTCATGTATCCTACAGGGTTTATCTTGAATCCTTCAAAGTTGACAAATGTGAACGATATCGCGTATATATTCCCGAATCATCGAAGGAACAACAAACGAAGAAAGGACGCTGGAAAAAGTTGGCGTTAATTAACTGTAATGCGTAATGCTTGTCACGCTATTCCAGATTTTTTTCTTCTTTCTTGGAGTAGCCTCTAAAACAGCCAGGAACAAAGACAAATTACAACAAATTTAAATAATAATAATGAAGTAAAATTTTTTGTACTCTGTATTTGTGCAGTTCACTGCCCGGTACCACATTGTTTCTGGTGAGTGGGATCTTAGGGAAGTGCAACGACTGAGGAGAGCGAAAATAGAGATTTTTTGGTCGTCACTGTGCGTTGCAGCACTACCAGTGCGACACCAGTTCCTCACTTTTCGCGATTCTGCTAGCCTTGCAGTGACGGTGCAGAACTCGTGCTGACGTCATACAGCTGCTGCGCGGGCGATGGTAAACGTGACGTAGGTTACGGCCTGTTTAAACATACACCTCCGCTGAGAGGCAACACGAAAACACGTGCACTGTGTTGCGCTCAGTGTGGCAACAGAAAATAACGACACACATACACGTATTCATTGACTTTCATTAACGACCGTAGAGGACTGCGCTTCCTGTGAGGTTGACGTGGCGCTCGAACGCCTCGGTCGAGTCTTTTGTATGATTTAGTGAACACTCAATTTTAGGGCATTTGATTTCATTGATTTGACCACTAAACAGTTTGGTCGCAAAAAAACACCGTATATACTGACGTCGGACATAATAATATGTACCCTATGCGAAAAAAAATTCTAGAGCTAGTTTCCTGACTTATCTTTAAAGTATTGGTATTTTCATTTGCGTTTCCCTTCTTTGATATCTCTTACGTTTGTGAACGTTGTAGATAACTGCTGATCTGTCATGATGTTGGAACGACCGAATTTCCAATGAGGACAAATTTTCGGTGCCCGCGAAGTTGATGCGTGGGTGGCAACAATAACATGTCCATGTACTCAGACCATAGTGAAACAAAAACTAAAGTCACTAACACAGACAAGAGGTAATTAAAAATAGTTGCTACCTAAATTACGAAGAGCCGTGCCACTGTACTGTACGACTACTGAGTACTCTCACATGACAACTAAAAGACAGCTGAGAACTCCACAAACAAAAAGCGAAAATACGTGTAAGTAATTATAATTATTATATCTTTAGAAATAGTAACCAGCCACAAGTAAGACAGAAAACATTTGTATAACACATCACCATAACCGAACTGGTATTTAAAAAATCTGTCTTCTGATGAATGGTACAGGTTTTTTTTTTTTTTTTTCTTGAAGCCTACTTTTGCTGCCAGTTAGTAGCGTAGTATCCTTCGCTGAACAAAATATGTCACATTTCTAAATGAGCAATCAATGGAAATGTGCTGTAAAAAGGAATTATGTCGTCAATGGTGTGTTTGATGACAATTCAGTTTTACAGGTAACTTATATGGCGTATATTTCTGAGTGACACAGTCGTATATTTCGAATGCAGCTTTCCGGTGTGTATTTTGATATACGCATGGTACTTATGTAGCTGCAGTGTTCGCTTAATGAATATACAATAAGCACCACCCTGATTTCTTTGGCACCAAATGTTGTTAAATAGTCTCACGACACCTGCTCCTACTTCACATGACGAAAGAGAACAGCAATTCCTGTCTTTGGCAATACGGAGCCATCTGAATATGGATTTTCAGTCTGAAGCAGGTTATGGTGACTCTGAAATAATAGTTTTAAATCTTACTTATGTCTTTTTTTTTGTAACCCATAGGCGTTAAAACTAAAAGCTAATGGTAGAGATGCAATTTCCAAAACTCTTGTACATTATATGAGGTAAAAGAAGATTCTTATATCGCGCAAGATTCACAAAATGTAGACTACTAATTGTGGAAACATGTGCTATAGTCGTTGATTTTACGTTTGGTCTGTGTTAACGTGTTTATTAAAGGAAGCTTGCACTCTTAACAACACGCATGGTGCATTAAACATTTCTGGATGGTCTTGTTCATTCATTTCGCACTAACACTGTTTCCACCTGGGAATTGTACGTTTCAACGTGACTCTGGCCCCGTTCAATCTGCTCGGGATAACACGAATTTCGTTTTATTGACGATGAGATAATACTGATTCCCTTATATCCTCAAATCATTTGATTATGATATTATTGAGATATTCAGGTTCGTATACGGGAAACAATTGACTACTTTTTATCGTGCAAGAAACTTTAAGCATAGCTTTGAGAGGAATTATGTGCAGACTCACTGTGCATACTTCTGAGTTTATAAGCATGGATCCCGTGGAGGGTCAATTTGTTTGGCGCTCCCATAGCGTGTTAGGTGGCTGTTTATACTTTTTCCGCTCGTGTATCCTTTTCTTTTCTATCTTTTCACGATTGGTAGATTGATTCTAACACCTTATATTTACTTTATTTTTCTGCGGATGCATGTCTGTGTTACTGGCACAGCGACGTAGAATACATCATAACCGTGCCATAACATATTAAACCAAGTAAAATAGAATAGTGAAATGTGAGACTGTAATATTGAAAACGACAACAACAATGAAAATAAACATACAGTATGAGAACGTACCTCATTTGGCACATTTTAATAGTGGCCGAGGAAGGGTGAAGAAAGAAGCTACTTGCACAGACCTGAGACTGCCTGTGCTTGAAGTTGCAAACTCTTTCTGCCTGCAAAATAGGAAGAGTGTAGAACAAGAACGTAGAGCTTAATGATGAAGTGAGTTGGCGTAATCACTACATTTTTCGTTAACGGTACCCATGATGACAAATAGCAGAGTGGTGGACAATATAATTGAGTAACTCGTTGGACTTACGTATTCTTCCGTTGTCTATTTTGCAGCTAGAGATGGTAGCCTACGCCATACGTGTTCTACTTTGTATTTCCAGAAGTACCATCAGTGGTTGATTTTTGTCAACGCCTGTCTGTCAAAGTTAACGATCAGTCATTACAAAAGAAGAGCAGACAGTTTGGCAGTAGAGTAAATCTATCCGATTGTAGAAAATCATCGCGAATGTTACGTTTGAAAATAAAGTTCGAATTTTGTATGATGTTATTAAACATTGTAGATTCCACTTGTGCAACATGATGACATAAGCTCAACGAATTACGCAAATGAGGACCAAAATATAAAAAATATACCAAAACATATTTTAATTTCCAGTATGATGGCAAGCAACTCGATAGGCGAAAAAGATGCGCGTTGTGATGTAAAAGTATCACTGTAAAAACTGTTCACTAAGTTCGGATATCCCTCCACTGACTGTCAACTACATCAGCAAAAACATCTGTTCCGTAATGGATATTCGACCAACAGAGTATTTGACACTCCACGTTCTACTATCTACCTCAGTGACGTTCTTCTGTACCCTTTGCGATCCACATCGATCACATTATATTATATTGAAGTTTTAAGGAAGGCACTTGGCCAGTGACGTAATGTAATACATAAGATGCTTTTGTCCTAAGATTTGCTAACTAACGTTTTTCGTAAGAAGGAAGTATTCAACGTGTTTATCATCTTGTTAGTCCGGCTTCTCAAAGCTCTCAGGTTTGGTCGCCCTGGCGTGCAGGACATAACACAATTTTGGCCTCTAGCAAGAAGCTGCAGATCGGAAAATTGCCATTGTATATTGCTGTTAATTTTATGTTCTCCGACAACAACAGGATTCGTACAGCGGAGAAATGAAGAACATATCATGTTTTATAGACCATACATATGGTACTAAAGTCAGCTTTTGGGTTTATAATGCATTACTATCTTTTTCATTTGTCAAAACACAGATGCAACAGCTATGAAAAAACGTTGCTTATCGTACAGTCTTCCTGTTGAGAAGGAATGTATGTTTTTACACTGTAATATCAATGCGTTGGTGATAGTTGCCGCAGTGCAAAGTATAAGATGATAAGGGCTGTGGGAGTACTGATTAAATAACTTTACATGATGGAATTACGAACATACTGAATATTGACACTTTATTAACTATAATTTGCACAGTTTTGTAGGAAGGTATCGTAGGGATCCCCCACGCCCAGGCTGGAAACCCCCTACTGTTTCATTAGGATGGAGGCTGTGGAATCTGTGTGGCATCGTCAGACACAATAAAACAAGGTAAAATATTACTTCTCTTATTCCTCAGACTACATTTTGTCGCCATGTCTTCCGTGGCAGCTGGTGGTTTCGTTAGCTGGAGTGGAATTTTCTGAATCCAGACGCAGACTCAAGGCCTGCAAAGATCCTTGCATCAGCCCCAAGCGCAGGCTGGTGACTTAGTGCGTGCTGGGTCGCCCACCCCTTGGTTCAGAAGGCCCTTCCCGTCGGCTGGTCTGCTACGGATCAGGCTGTGACCACGGTACGAGTGTGTTTGGCCCACATGCCATCTCTTGAGAACAATCTATCCCTGCCCGGTCACGGACTAGGTTGTTCCATGAGGTGCACTGCGATGTTGGAGGCCATGCAAGTATTGCAAGTACTATACAATAATTTTGTCAACTGTGTGGGCATACAGGTTCCAGGATTATTGTACACATTGTAACATATTATAGGCCTTCTCTTAGTACAGTTTTGAACATCTCAATTTTGAACTAGAAGCAGTTAACATGCCATCCACTTTCTCAGCACCTATGACCAATACAGGAGAAGTCAGCTATTTTTCGCTGGCAAAGTCGTCTAATCATAGATTGTCAGTAGGGAGGACGAAAATTTTTGTAAGTCCCTACAGCGCAGCATTCCTCAAGCACTTGGAAGTATCAACACGAACCAGCTGCTACGTGTAAACGTTTCGACATGGCTAGCAGCTCACCAAGACTGCGACATCAACACTTGTCTATGGGTGTAAGCGAGCTCAGTGGAAAAGCGTAAGACAAGTGCAGATCAGTCTGCCTCCATCACTCTCATAACATTATGTAAGAAGCACTAGGTAGGATAAAACAATACTTATCAGGGGTTTGACAAAGCAGTTGTGATACTAAAACAAGTTGTAACCACAGACGACTGCAGACCAGCATCCAGTACTGAAGCCGCCACTGATGAATAGTCCACGAGTCTACCGACACCACTCCAGTTCAGGGCACCAGCTGCTCTGAAACCAGCATAGTTTAGGTCAGACAGCCTACTGAACCGGTGACCCAGGATCAGCATTCAACGAGTCGTCAGCGGTCTCCCGTTTTGCTGTTATTGGCTTAATCAATTTGTTTTAGTATCTTAACTGCTTTGTCAAACCCCTGATAGGTATTGTTTTATCCTACCTAGTGCTTCTTACATAATGTTACGACAGTAATGGAGGCTGGTTGGTCTCCACTTGTCTTACACTTTTCCGCTGAGCACGCTTGCATTCATACACAGTCGAATTGAAGTCGCGTCTTTGGCGACCTACTAACCGTGTCGAAATGTTTACTTCTGGCAGCTGGCACGAGTCGATACTTCCGTGTGCTTGAGCAATGCTGGGCAGAGAAAAATATTCTGCTCCTATTCCCTTACAATCTTGATGCGTAACAGTATGTACTTATGGATGAAAGTGGGCTCAGTATCGGCCACCCGTTAAGCATACTCACAAAATTATAATATGTGCAAGGAGCCATGTCTGCTCGTCCCACTACTATTCGTTTCTTGTTCTGTACATCCATTTCCTCCATACTGACTAACTACGGCTAGATGACCCACTGCTAGCGAAAAGCAACTGACTGCTCCTGTGCAGGGCTTAAAAAAAAAAAAAAAAAAAAAAGTGGTTCAAATGGCTCTGAGCACTATGGGACTAAACTTCTAAGGTCATCAGTCCCCTAGAACTTAGAACTACTGAAACCTAATTAACCTAAGGACATCACACACATCCATGCCCGAGGCAGGATTTGAACCTGCGACCGTAGCGGTCGCGCGGTTCCAGACTGTAGCGCCTAGAACCGCTCGGCCACCCCGGCCGGCTTCTGTACAGGACATAGGTGCTGAGTAAGTGGATGGCATGTTATGTGCTTCTAGTGCAATGTTCAGTTGTTAGAAACTGTATGCGGAGAGGATGTATAATGCATTACATCGTGTATAATAGTCCTAGAGCATGTATGCCCACACAGTTGTCAAAATTATTTTATAGTGCTTGCAAGTTCGAGCAGGTGCTGACATTCAGCTGTATTTTTGTAGTGGTACGAAAGGAAACTTGTAAAAGTCCCTAGGCCACCCAGAATTAATAGACTATGGCTAGACACGCACACTCACACACCGTTAACGATATATGTGCTTTAGATAATGTTATATAATGTGCAGCGAAACATTAATTCAATGGAGCACTCGCACGTTTTAAAACTGTTACGTCGCTCCCCCATAATTTCAGGCCGTTTCTGAGGATCGGTTCGTGACGTGAATGACTCGCTGTTTAGCAACGTTGTGGCGTTATGCAACGGCTCCTGTTGGCCAGAAAGTAGGTTTGTCAAAACCTGTTTGCCTTCCCTTCTCAAACTGACAGACGTGTGTCAGCCATGCTCATTTACGGCACCGAAAGGTAGGTGACGGCAGGAGAAGAAAAGGGGAGAGAGCCGCACCAGATCACAGGAAGTAACAAGTGCCGAGCTGTTGCTCTCCTCTGCGTGATTCTGAAAACGCCTTTTATGAAAATCGGACATTAGTACTCGAAACAAATGTCCATAATCTACAAAAGCGATGCTTTCTGGTTATTACTGACTAATAATTTCTTTCCCTCTCTGTTCACTGAAATATTATCTTCATCATGATAGACAAGAAGTCATTGAGGAGATCTGCTACCATGTTGGCATATTTTATTTTTAATTTCTCATGACGCATTTTGGGTTACCCCCTCATTGGACATAGTATCTTATCACAATCATTCCATTCTCACATAAGTGCCCAACATCAGGTTTGGCACAGATGTTGTAATGGCATGATTATAAGTGAAAAGATACTGTGATCGACGTTAAAGAACAGATGATGGGGTAACCTGAAACGCATCATGAAGTCAAAAATAAAGGAAAAAAGATTTTAGGCGACCAACACAAGCGTACAATCGCCCGTGCTAGAAATACATACAGCGTGTCCCAGGAGGAATGGTCAGTATTGAGGGATACGACCATTCGAAACTAAGAAGTCTAGTAAACATGGGCTCTAAAAGGCATACACAAGAACTACTAGCGCCTCTTCATCATCGATAGTGTGAAACAAATCTCTTCTATTCCAAGCTCTTTGCTTTTCACATTTTGGGAGAAAGTATTACAGACCAAAACAACAAAAGACCGTCTAGTGAACGTGGTCTCCAAAAGGCATACCTTAAGAGTTATGAGCACTTGTTCAGTAGAAGAGATATTTCACAGTAGCAAAGATGAACAAGTCCTAATAGCTCTTTAAATATTCGCTGTAGAACTTAAGTTTACTGGACTTTTTTTCCTTGTTTTGGTACATACTACTACCTCTCAAAATATGCAAAGAAAAGAGCTTGCAGTAGAAGAGCTTCGTTTAACAGTATCGAAAATGAAGTGCTCATACCTCTTAAGGCATGTACTTTAGAGCCCATGTTTACTTAACATTTTTGCTTCGAATGATCGTTCTTGTCATACCTCTGAATAGTGACATTGTCATGGGACACCCTGTATACATATAAACAACCTCGACGTTGAATATGTCAATTGTGTCGAACTGGTAACTGCAATTTGGCTACAAAGATTCCAAGTTGGTCCGAGCGGTTCTAGGCACTTCAATCTGGAACCGCCCGACCGCTACGGTCGCAGGTTCGAATCCTGCCTCGGTCATGGATGTGTGTGATGTCCTTAGGTTAGTTAGGTTTAAGTAGTTCTGTTAAGTCCCATAGTGCTCAGAGCCATTTGAACCATTTCAAGTTGGTGGTCACACAAAAATTGTTCATTAGTTAAGCTGGATCGACACTTTAGTCATTTTCATTAGCCCAGTGAGACGAAAAACAATATGCGAAATCAGTTTACACATTAACAAAAATTAATAAACACCTAACTACACTTCAAAATTCAGTGACCATAGCGTCGTACACGGTATAGCCGATAAGCAATACTGATGTGCGTTCACTGACTGACAACCTTCGAAGTGAGCTCACGGACGCTCTGTGCCTGCAACATGGGCAATACGATCTGATTATTACATGGTAAAGCCTGTTTCAAAAGTATCCTCGGGAATAACAAGTATTATCAAATTGAAACTGAGATAACATCATGGTCAACTCGTGTTTGATTGCCAATGCTGTTATCGTGGATAAAATTATCTGAATCAGATTTGACCTTGTCGTCACTAATTTGATACACAATGGTCATTTCAGTCGTCAAATGGTTCAGATGGCTCTAAGCACTATGGGAGTTAACATCTGAGGTCATCAGTCCCCTAGACTTAGAACTACTTAAACCTAACTAACCTAAGGACATCACACACATCCATGCCCGAGGCAGGATTCGAACCTGCGACCGTAGCAGCAGCGCGGTTCCGGACTGTAGCGCCTACAACCGCTCGGAAACAGCGGCCGGCATTTCAGTCGTCATTAGTGTTTTCACATAGGGATGCAAAGGCGGCGTCTGACTCGTCTGTCGTTCAATCCGAGCCTGTGCTCCGTCTCTTAGTTATATTATCGCTTACGGGGCGGCTAACCTTAATTTCATTTCACTTTTGATGCTTTTTTTGAATTGCAAATCGTCCTGTTTTCCGGGGCAACAGCATGATGGAAATTGATCTGTGGGACTCGTGATACTGTTCTGGGGAAGGACACTGCACACTTCACTTGGCATCGCTGCCCTCTGCATGTAAAGCGGCAGCAGAGGCAGGGAGTGTGTGGACACCTCGAAGAAGGCTTATCTCCCTCCACACTGACCTGCCGGAATTACGGCGAATAAGTTCTTCTTACGAATGAAATCCAGCCATGCGCTCTGAAGACCTGCTTCATTTATTAATAAGTGAAAATCGGTTGAAGGAACACAAATAAGAAGACTTTACATCTTACTGGCCGTTTGCTCTCTTCGTTATTTGTTGCTCTTTCACAAGAAACTGGACACGATTTTCTGTTCTAAGCATTGCATGGATATTCCACTCCTATACTGGTAGTTTAGTCCCGCACAACTGGCAAATCTTACTTAAAATGATCAATGATCCCCACCTCTCTCTTTCTCTCGTATATATATATATATATATATATATATATATATGTGTGTGTGTGTGTGTGTGTGTGTGTGTGTGTGTGTCGTTTGTGTGGTGACGAGAGCCCGTACGTGTGACATCGATCGTCAGTTTGAATATTTGATTCGATCTACATTTGAACTAATCCTCTGAAGGCTAGACGCTCAAAGATGGTGCAATACAGCTATCACTGCCAAATTAGCTATCAAGACGAACAATTTTTGACTAAGAGAAAGAAACAATGGGCTTTAAGTCGCATGCGCGCTCATACACACACGCTGCAGGGACACGTCGTTAAGACAGTCAATTTTAATATTGTACAAATTCTGTTTCCATGTCATATAGTATCTAGACGAGCTGGAAGGGAGTCAAGAAGCGAAGGCTCGAGTGTAATATTACGACAAGATTGTTAAGAGACGATGGGCAGGTTCTGATCGGAGACAGGTCTCAAGTGAATTACGCAACCCAAAGAATACCTAAATCAGGAACATTGTTCCCTGATCCAGTATTCTGATACAATGCCACGTGTTGTGCAGGCCTGCGATAATTAAGAAAGGCGTTGGTTGATGATTAAGCGAACGGATACGATGATGAACACTAGAGGAAACGAAACTGTGCAGATTTTCCGATTGATTTGTCCTCGTTATCCATACTCGTGTAGCGCAGCATACGTTTAACCTGTTGAATGTATTGATTTGACAAGCTCTTATTGTCTATGCTTGTTGCCTGCGTCATATTTTTTTCTCGTTCTGGAACAATGTGGAACAAACTCCATCCTGCCATCCAATGTTGTGAGCTTTAATTGCTTCCCTGATTCACTGACGGAGGCTTTTGATAAAAGATCACTGCAAATATCCTGCCCCACCCAAGTGAAATCTCAGCTTGGGTTCTGACTAACGACCTTATCGTCGACAAGACTATAAAATCCTTTCGTTTTTCCTTGTGTTAGTTGTCTTTCGTTAACTCTCATAATTATTAGTGTGTTGCAAGGTGGAACAGGAAACTACAGAATGCTCTGACAATAAAATCATATGACTGGATGCACCGCTGATTAATTGTGTAATACTTTGTTACAAAAAGGTGTGACCGTAACATTTGTAAAGTATTTCTTAGTGCTATCGTACTGTCGAAACTTTCAACCCACAGAGATTTCGCAATAACTCTGCTGCCTCATGAAGACCAGTAAGCTTTTAAGATGGCGCTGTGTGTGTGTGTGTGTGTGTGTGTGTGTGTGTGTGTGTGCATGTAATCAAGGCTTGGGATAAAGAAGTGGAAAGAGAAACTGCTGACAGCCGATGTGAAAATAAAATTAATTTTGGCCTCAAATAGAACCTAGCAGTTCTCTCCAGTAACATAATGCGCAACAAAATTAAAGGGTCACATTTTTGAAACTTCGTCATTTATACTCCCATTGCGACGCAGAAGTTCAAAATTTGGGTCAACTGTGCCTACACTTTTTCTCTCTAATGGTGCAAGAGCTTGGCGCCCTGTGACGTGTCGACAAAAAAATGACGAGGTCAGAACCGTGACAGAGTTTAAATCTTATGGCTAGCTGACGAAATCATGTCACATTGTCATAAAATTTCTCCAGAGTTCTGCGAAACGTTGCTTTGCACATTTTACACCATGGGAAGGTCGCAAGATCTCCCTTTATCCACAACTCATTCTTCTCTTGATGTCTCTGCAATGGAGGTCAGAACCACGATGCCCAGCACTTTAAAGATGTCTCTGTAGACAGGCACCCATCCACCGAACCCTGTCTGCCAGCTGTACAGGCAACCTTTTCGACACTGGAGGCAGCTGTCAATATGCAAAATCAGAGGGGTGTCGAAAGGGTTGCCTATACCGCCGGCTGATAGGGCTCGGTCGATGGGTGTCTCCATAAAGCCATTTTTAAAGCGCCCAGAAAGGCGTGCAGGTGGACTGAGAGCGTCACCAGACTGGGGTCTTAGAAGGACTCTTTGCCGTTTTATTAATACACATGTCAATGTCGCAAACCCCCACCACCCTCTACCTCTGTGGAAACGCTACAGAAGGACAAGTAAAATAAAAAAAATGAGGAATGAAAAAGCAAAACACCCTTTCTGCTTCGGATAGTGTTCAAATTTCGTCGAATGGTCCTGAACGGTCCTTAGTGTTTCCACCTTGTATACCAGGGGAAAAATGCAGTCGGGCTACACTCAAAAGCAGTGCGATCACGTTCAGCGGCGTTGCATCCCCGTCATGCCCTTTGAGAACATTTGAATCGTCCGGGGGTTTTATCAGTGTCATAGATTGTCAGACTGTCAACCTGTTACTCGTCGTACTGCAAGCTGTCTTTTTCGAAGACGATGCGTGTGAAAATGAACGCCCCAAGGGAAGGGGTGCTTTGAGTCAGGCGCTCTATAACATCCCCTGAGCTCTTTTCGGATAGATTCTCAGCGGCAATATGTCCGAAATTATTTCCCATGATTTGATACGTTCACAGTGGTGTTATGCATAATTGTGGTAACATTTGATACTGTGTGACATTTTTTCACCTTAGACCTCACATGAACTTCTGAGTTCTGGCCTGTTTTGGTCGACATCTTGCTGTGTGAGGCGTCGCCGAGCATGAGGATGATGCCGTAGGGCGCCACGCTATTCCACCATTACAGAGGTAGGTTTTAGGCACCTTCGAGCCAAATTTCGAATTTATGCGTCGCAACGGGAGAAAATGACAGAGTTTCTAAAAACAGGTACTTTAAGTTTGTTGCACAGAATAGAAAAGAAGCGATTTACTTCCTACAGAAACGTCATGGTATTTCAGCCATTACTGGATGCCAAATCTTACACGTAGAAATTCAGTACACGGAGAAAACTCCCTTTTAGTAGCTCAGTTGGGTAAAACATCTCAGGTACCTTAATTCACATAACTAGAGCAAATCTCCTAACCTTCAAATATATTATACTAGAACTGACATGTGATTCCATTTTCACGCAATTTGGGTGTATAGATCCTGAGAAATCAGTACCCAGAACAACCACCTTTGGCCATAATAACGGCCTTGATACGCCTAGATATTGAGTCAAACAGAGCTTGGATGGCGCGTTCTGGTACTGCCCATGCAGCTCCAATACGATACCACAGTTCATCAAGAGTAGTGACTGGCGTATTGCTCGGCCACCATTGACCAGACGTTTTCAATTGGTGAGAGATCTGGAGAATGTGCTGGCCAGGGCAGCAACCGAATATTTTCTGTATCCAGAATGGTCCGTACAGGACCTGCAACATGCGGTCCTGCTGAAATGTAGGGTTTCGCAGATATCGAATGAATGGTAGAGCCACGGGCCGTAAAATATCTCAAATGTAACGTCCACTATTCAAAGTGCCGTCAATGCGAACAAGAGGTGACCGAGACGTGTAACCAATCACACCCCATACCATCACGCCGGGTGATACGCCAGTATGGCGATGATGAATACACACTTCCAATGTGCGTTCACCGCGATATCGCCAAACACGGATGCGACCATCATGATGCTGTAAAAAGAACCTGGATTCATCCGAAAAAATGACGTTTTGCCATTCGTGCACCCAGGTTCGTCGTTGAGTACACCATCGCAGGCGCCCTTTCTGTGATGCAGCGTCAAGGGTAACCGCAGCCATGGTCTCCGAGCTGATAGTCCATGCTGCTGCAAACGTCTCCGAACTGTTCGTGCAGATGGTTGTTGTCTTGCAAAATGGTTCAAATGGCTCTGAGCACTATGCGACTTAACTACTGAGGTCATCAGTCGCCTAGAACTTAGAACTAATTAAACCTAACTAACCTAAGGACATCACACACATCCATGCCCGAGGCAGGATTCGAACCTGCGACCGTAGCGGTCGCTCGGCTCCAGACTGCAGCGCCTGGAACCGCACGGCCACTCCGGCCGGCCTGTTGTCTTGCAAACTTCCCCATCTGTTGACTCAGGGATCGAGACGTGGCTGCACGATCCGTTACAGCCATGCGGATAAGATGCCTGTCATCTCGACTGCTAGTGATACGAGGCCGTTGGGATCCAGCACGGCGTTCCATATTACCCTCCTGCACCCACCGATTCCATATTCCGCTAACAGTCATAGGATCTCGACCAACGCGAGTAGCTATGTTGCGATACGATAAACCGCAATCGCGATAGGCTACAATCCGACCTTTATCAAAGTCGGAAACCTGATGGTACACATTTCTCCTCCTTACACGAGACATCACTACAACGTTTCACCAGGCAACGCCGGTCAACTGCTGTTTGTGTATGAGAAATCGGTTGGAAACTGTCCTCATGTCAGAACCTTGTAGGTGTCGCCACCGGCGCCAACCATGTGTGAATGCTCTGAAAAGGTAATCATTTTCATATCACAGCATCTTCTTTCTGTCGGTTAAATTTCGCGTCTGTAGCACGTCATCTTCGTGGTGTAGCAATTTAATGGCCAGTAGCGTATGTTAGTAACAAAAATTCACAGAATCACCTGGTACAGAAATAACAAAAATCAGTATCCTGAAATTAAAAACAAAACACTGCTACACAGTAAGCAAGTGGCAAGTGTTATACGCATCGGTAACCTTGGTCATTGGAGGTAGGACTTCACTTCAACACGTAGAAAAACAAAAAGAATTATTCCAACGATGATTTTTGCGCCAGTTTGCACAGTGGAATTTAGGTAGAAAAGCACGTGGATGCTAAAAAAGGAAAAGATAATAATGTTGAAGCGTCACAGGCAGTGGCTGTTGAGGCTCAGGGCGCCTGTCGCTACCTCTTCCCGCGCTTGACTGCACGTGGCCAGCGTACGCCCCCTTCCTGGTGACGGCTGTACGGACAGGGGCCTCTGCCATTGGCCTGGCTTTGCTGTACAGCGCACGGGGCAGCGGACATCCTGGTGGGGGCTGACCGCTTCCGGCCACCGTGCCCTGCCTCACAGGAACCGCGCTCGGCGAGAGGCCTTCATGTCTTCGTGGACGGGTAACTTTCGCACTTCCTCTACAGCGTCCCGTCCGTATTTAGAAACACAAATACACTGACTGTTAAAAAATTGCAACACCAAGAAATAACATAGAGTAATGAAATTTCGGGGATACATTTGCCTAGGTATCATATTTAACTAACTATCACTGCAAGATCACAGGTCGATGTAAGAGTGAGATAAGCCACTGCAAAAGTGAAATGCTGGTACATTAATAACGCGTATAACCGCCAGAGTGTTGAAAGCAAGTGTGCAGACGTGCATACATTGTGTTATATAGGTGCCGGATATCAGTTCGTGGGATTGAGTTTCACGCCTGTTGCACTTGGTCAGTCAGTACAGGGGTGGTTAACAGTGTTTGTAGATGACGCTGGAGTTGTCGGCCGATGATGTCCCATATCTGCTCCATTAGTGACAAATGTGATAACTGAGTAGGCCAAGCCAACATGTCGACACTCTGTAGAGTATGCTGGGTTACAACAGCCGTATGTGGGCGAACGTTATACTGCTGGACAACACCCCCTGGAATGCTGCTCATGCCGGCCGGAGTGGCCGAATGGTTCTAGGCGCTACAGTCTGGAACCGCGTGACCGCTACGGTCGCAAGTTCGAATCCTGCCTCGGGCATGGACGTGTGTGATGTCCTTAGGTTAGTTAGGTTTAAGTAGTTCTAAGTTCTAGGGGACTAATGACCTCAGAAGTTAAGTCCCATAGTCATACAATGAAGGCTTCCACGACCTAATGGTACTGTTGTTGATAATTCTTCCGGGTTATATGGCCGTGGTCCATGGAATTCTTCTATTCCTAACGTTTCGTCCAATACTACGTTGGACATCCTCAGAGGTATGGCTGGTCCTGCTGAGTCCTGCCGACTGACGAGTCGGGCGCCGGAGAGCGGCCTAAATACCGAGGAAAGTGGACGTGGTCTAGCTTGCACATAGTAGCAGAGAGAAAACTAGTCAAAGATAAAATGTAACTATCGATAATAGTCCGTCACAGATAAAAATCACTTATCGATTCTGTAACGCCACTGTCCATATCTCGCTTAATTTCAAGGCCTCTTCTTTTCTATTAAAATTATCTTCATGTTTATAAATTTCAATAGCCTCCCTATACAGTCGTGGATAATAGTTCGTGGTAACACTTAAAACTATAGTTTCAGAAAACTTAACTACATGGTCACCTGACTGAAGTGCATGTTCCGCAACGGTCGATTTATCTATTTTTCCCAGTCGGCAAATACTTTTATGCTCCTTTACCCTCGTATTCACACTTCTTTTCGTAGTACCAATATAGACTTTGCCACAAGTGCATGGAATTTTATACACACCGCTAGATGATAATGGTGGCCTTCTATCTTTAACAGAACGAAGTACTTGTCCTATTTTTCTGGTAGGTTTGAATACCGGTTTCACTTTATGTTTCAGCAAAATTTTGCCGATTCGATCTGCAACCTTACTAATGAAAGGTAAAGACACCGTGTTCTTCCATTGTGCTCAGAGCCATTTGAATGCTGTTCATGAATAGGAGCATAACAGGTCGAATCACCAGACTGAGGAATAAATTTGCAGTCAGCGTGCGTGGCATGCGCACGAGAGTGTATCTGTTGTCACACATAATCGCATCCCAGACCACAACTCCAGCTGTAGGTCAAATGTGTCTAGCACGCAGACAGGTTGGTTGCAGCCTCTCAACCGATCTCCTTCTAATCAACACACGACCATCACTGGCACGGGGCAGAATCGTCTCTCATCATGAAACGCAGCAGATCTCCATACTGCCCTCCACTGAGCTCTCGCCTGACAGGACTGAGTCGCAAGTGGCGGTGGTTTGGGGTCACTGGAATGCACGCTACAGGGAGCCTGGCTCGGAGCTGTCCTTGAAGTAACCGATTTGTAACAATTCGTTGTGTCATTGTGGTGCAAACTGCTGCTCAAATTGCTGCTGCAGATGCAGTACTATTCGCCAGAGTCGTATGCAGAACACGACGGTCTTCCCTCTCGGTTTGCCACGTAGGCATCCGGAGTATCGGTATTCTTGCGATCGTACATTCTCGTTACCATCGCTGCCAGCAACCATACTAAGTCTTTCTGTAATATCGCAGAAGGAACATCCAGCTTCTCGCAGCCCTGTTGTACGACCTCATTCAAACTCGGTAAGTTGTTGATAATTGTACCTTTCTCGCTTTAAAGGCATTGTTGACTAACATCAACTCGTCACATCCAATTTCTAAGGTAACTGACGCTCACGACCGTTACAGCGATCATACCTGATTTGATCCTCATGGTGGAGCTACAATCGCCACTCTTATGCGACTGGCGCGAAATTGGAACAGGCGTCATGTTGCAGATATATAAACGTCTACCAACTTTCTTCTTTGTCGCACACCTCCTTCTTGGTGTAGCGATTTTTTTCGACAGTGTACACCCACCCTGTTAGCTCTGTACAATTCAACAAAGTAGTACAGTTTTATGGGAAATACCGTTTAGCAATAGGAATTTAATCTAAGGGAGAGGAACAACAATACACGTCAGCCAGGGATGAACAAACGCTCTACATAAAATTCCGGCCAACTCCGCTCGTAGGCCTATGCTGAGGACCACTGTGGTTTCTAACATACGTAAGGCCTCATATTTCGCAAGTGTAGTATCATTTGAGTCACAAAACACGTAGGTAAAGGGAGAAAATTCTGTACAGGGAGCTGGTAGGTGGAAATTCATCGAGGTGTGGCGCTCCGGAACATTCTCTTAAACATTCGACTGGTTTCAAATGTTCAAATGTGTGTGAATTCCTAAGGGACCAAACTGCTTAGGTCATCGGTCCCTAGACTTACACACTACTTAAACTAACTTATGCTAAGAACGACACACACACCATACCCGAGGGAGGACTCGAACGTGCGGCGGGAGGGGCCGCGCAGTCAGTGACATGACGCCTCAAACCGCGCGGCCACTCCGCGCGGCCGACAGGTTTCGAATAAGATGTTCTAAAAGGACAGAGTATAACTTTTTTTCTTATTGTGGTATTCATGATGGATATCAGCGATCCCTGTGACTTTTCTTCAGTAGGAAAAATGCAAAAAAATATCGTAAGAAATCAGAAATGCTTTTTAAGAGCTGTTCAGTAGTAAACAACTTTGACGATGTTGTTTATATGATGAGAAGTGGTTGACTACATTTAGCAGTTGCCATTGGAGGAAGGGTGATCGCGGTGAATTTCTTCATACGCGACGGTCAACTTTTCTTAAATTCGTATGTTTTCCTCTCTTTTTTGATACTGTTTGATCACTCGTCACATGTGATTTTACTAAACTAATCATGCTGTAGCTATTAATTTGCGCTGTATTAAGTAACATGAATATTGGCATAACTTTTTTACAAAAGGAGTCATGGAAGTTCTTCGAGTCACATTTTTCGATATATGTATCTAATATTTGATGGTGCCCTCTGAAATGAGTGGAAATTAACAGGGTTCGTACTTTCTCATTCAATTTATTGTCAAGCACAACTCCCAAGTGTTTCAAGACGTGGATGTCCAAAGGAGCCAAACAGACGCAGAAGTGACACACTGACAGAATGGACTAAACGGTCTCTTTTCTGAGCCACAAAGAGAACCCGCTCTAGAAACGAGAATGGACGGTTCTGTGGCATTCGCTGACAAGGTCAGATGGTTCAGTGCGATCGTCGTAAGAAGCTGACGCGGCTGGTGTTAGCGATCGTTCAAACACTCATATGCAAAGGTCCGATTTCATGGTCAAGTCAAAATAGACTAATATCATAAGGCCGAAGGTGACCAAGCCGACCACGTATTTTGATATCAGAAGACATTCAGCCTTCGGAAAAGTTCATTTGACATATGGTGTTTCTAGCAGCGTGACATTTGTGTGCTACGGACGTGTAAGTGGCTAGTTACTTGTTAGGACGGGTAGCAGCCGATAAGCCACGTATCGTACCGAGAGATGCTAGGTGGCTGGCTCAAATGGCATACTGGACGAAACTGTGGGACTGTGGAATAGTGTGAAGATGTTTTGTGTGGAGATGGATAACGGTAGACCCCGTCCAGCTCTGATGGAAGCGCGTCAAGTTGAAAAATATTTAAATTTTGTCCCTCCCCCCTCCCCCCCCCCCCCCCCCCCAACACACACACACACCATACACTTTTTCTAATGCACTCGTCCGCAGCTCGTGGTCTAGTGTAGCGGCTGGCGCTGCTGCTTTGATTCGATTCCAGGCCGGGCTGGGGATTTTCTGTGCCCGGGAATGGGTGTTTGTGTTGTCCTAATCATTTGATCATCATCATTATCCTCATTCGTGACAATCCGTACCACCGTGCATGGAGCAGACCCTCCGGGTTGTCAGTACTGCATCTCCCTGTAGTTTTATCTCTAGAGAAGTGGCTCTGAGCACTGTGGGACTTAACTGCTGTGGTCATCAGTCCCCTAGAACTTAGAACTACTTAAACCTAACTAACCTAAGGACATCACACACATCCATGCCCGAGGCAGGATTCGAACCTGCGACCGTAGCGGTCGCTCGGTTCCAGACTGTAGCGCCTAGAACCGCACGGCCACTCCAGCCGGCCTTCCGAAACGACTACGGTGCAGATCCTTCACTAATCACCATCAGCTACAACACTACAGCACCTGCGTTAATCACCTCTTTGTCATGTAGACTTGTTTGGCCACACTGGAAGTTCCTGTTCAACTAACCACTGTGTCGTATGATGTTTTACGCTGTTGCTGTACACTACAGCCGATTCAGTGTGGATGGGTACAGCGTAGTTCCCCTTCAAACGCAGACAACGTATTACTGCACCGTACTCCACTTTATCGATGGGCTGCACCATTTTACTTTTGCCATACTAACGGCATGCTACGGTACGGTGGCGCCAATATTTCTGTGTGTACCAGCAAAGGCGCCCATACGATAGTTTGTAGGAGGCGGGGAAGGGGATAGAACTGGAATATGGAGTATTTTCAATATTTTGGGAGACGAATCACGACTTGTAAGAAGTCATGAAAGTTCCAACTCCGACTCTGTTAACAACCTACCTAATACCGACTTTAAATCATTTTCTTGAAAGAAAAGCTTCTGACTACACTATTTTTTTTTTCTTTTCCTGAGAGCTAGAGGGAGAGGCCTATTGTCCCCGGGCATTGCCCTTGTGTGCCAGGACCGCAGAGATGTACCTGAAAATAAATCAAAAATTAATTACGTAACTTTATTTTTTGAAGCGATAGTGAAAACTGTATGGCTACAACCTATATTTTTTATCGAGACACTTTCGTACACATATCTATTTATCAGACATACATAACTGTTCTGCAACATGTTCATGGTGAACAAATCCGCCACAACTGTAAAATACTTTTATGAGCCGACGTGTTACGTGACGGAAGTCGCTATACACTACCAGCGTTTCGGTGTCATAGCCTCAGCATCAGGTGTATCGGAAATCTAGCAGCACTACTACTACTACTGCTACTGCTACTACTTCTGCTGGTGCTGCTGCTAGATTTCAGATACAGCAGATGAGGGGGCTAAGGTTCCGTAACCGTGGTAGTGTATAGCGACTTCTGTCTCACTCTTTTTCTTAAAATAGGCAAAATTTTCGCGTCCGAAAAGTTGCTTACTGTGGAACTGCCAGGCACAATGATTTGCGCAGCGGAACTGGCAGCACAATGGGGGCCGACAACACCAGGCTTGCGCAGTGGGGTGTCTAAGATGAAACAATGAAAGTATTAACAAGAAAATATTTGGTCGAAGACAGTTCTAATAGAAATAAATCCAGTTAGCTACTTTCACTCTACAATATTTCTTCCTCTGTTGCTAAACGTAGCATGGTAGTTATCTTCGACTCTCTAGTCTGCGATCACAGTTTTCGCGAATATCAGTCTGGCAGTAATATTTATAGCTGACAGCCTGCATTGTTTCGGGGACCTAAATTTTACAAAAAACAGTACGTTATTGCTTTATACGCTTGCGTCTGCATTTGTGAAGCTGCTGCTACAGACGAATTTAGATTCCATCCTCCCGGCACAACGCTATCATAAGAAAAGATGCTTTGTGTGCTGTATTTCTGTCAACCGAGAAAATGCAATAGTAATGCAAGGGTTCATAAAACCTGCTGTCGTCGTGAATTTATGGTGTGGAATAAATCATCAATGCTTTCTTGCGGCTAGTGCAAATATGAAAAGGAGTTACCGACAAACACAATTACGTAATCGTGGAATGTGCTGTTCGCAGCGTCTCATAACCATCACGCCTCGTGTAGACAGCTTTTCTTCCCGGAATAGTTAGTGAGATGTATGTAAACAAACGTCGTTGCGTTGTTTTGGCTGGGGAATATGCATCGAAATGAGCAAGCAGTGCGTTACGACCATAGAGTGGACCTGTTCTCAGTGTTTTCAGTACAGTCGTACTGAATGACATTTATTTTCAGTTCCTTTGAAAGTATAAATACACACAATTTAAATAAATTAATTTCAGTGGTAGTCATGGCATAAAAATTCTATGCTGCTGCTTTTAAAAAAATGAGATAAAAATAGCCAGTACTTTGTTTCGATTAATGTAGAAACATTGCGAAACAGTGTAGACATGTATTGCATTAATTACTCGAAAGGAGACTGCCATTGTCCATATTAAGAAACATTCCGAAACTCGCCTTAAGTAATACTGGGAGACAATGGAAAGTGTTGGACACGGTGACCTCTTTACCAAATGAGATTGCACTGTCTTAACCACCGAATTATTTCACTCGGGTTTTTTTACACACAGAGGTGCAATAGACACCTGCAGACTTGGAATGATGACATTTTCTCTGTTACGGTATCTGACCTGTCATCTTGTAAGTGGAAAAATATGGGAGGCGTGTAGTGCGTTATAAGAAATCAATATGCAGATTAACCTAACAAATGGTTACTGGAATCGTTAATCAATCTGTAAACGAGCATCACTCCTGAGGAACTTCAGACTGCCGTTGATGAAGACACTGCTCGGCAGATGGAGGACAAGGAATCGCAAAAGCGCCACGAATTCATTCACTTTCTACACATCAGTTTTATTGCGAATGCGGACTTGTTAAAATCGATCGCGAACATTTTCACATATGCAAACTGTCTGCACCACGAGGCTCTCCCGCTGCTCACACTTTTTACGAGCAGAAGCAAGTTGTGTGTTACCCAAATCTTGTAGCCGGACGTGAAAAATAAGAAGCTGTCTCTCTCACACTCCATATCTCTCTCTCCCTCTTTCTGTTTCTCCTACCCCACAATTCTCCAGCTCTCTACGAAAAATGCTCTTGCTCAACGCTTGAAAGGTTGTGTTACATTTGAGGGTTTTTGGGAACCATTACAGAGCAGTAATTGACGATTTCCTGGTGAACAGTACGAATATAACGTGTTCTTAGCAATCTTTGTTGATAAGACAGCAGCATTAGTTATAAAAAGACAGAGAGGCGTGGCGTGCTCAGCGAAGGCCACGGC
This sequence comes from Schistocerca americana, assembly GCF_021461395.2. NCBI lineage: Eukaryota > Metazoa > Arthropoda > Insecta > Orthoptera > Acrididae > Schistocerca > Schistocerca americana. The sequence goes on along the minus strand of NC_060119.1, from coordinate 704,864,967 downwards.
CAGCTGTGAGGCAACGCCCAGATGACGGTTCGCATGTTGGCCAGCTGCAGCTCGGCCTCGTGGTTGCGATACATCCCCCCAGCTCCTTCGTCCTGAACCGGTGCCATATTAACCAGCATGCCACTGAACGCGGGCATAACTGTCTGAAAGCTGTCGTTACAGTATAATAAAAGCATTTTGGTCTTCTACGATAAGAACTCTTAGTGATTCTTCCTGGCGGATTAAAAATGTGTGCTAGACCGAGACTCGAACTCGGCACTTGCCCGCAAAAGGCAAAGGTCCCGAGTTCGGGTCTCGGTCTAGCACACATTTTTAATCCACCAGGAAGTTTCATATCAGCGCACACTGCGCTGCAGAGTGAAAATCTCACTCTGGAAGAACTTTGTCTTCATCTAAGTTTGTCAGTGAGAAGAACCTAACAGCGGTAACACTTAATCTACCGCTGCTCTTTAGCCAAGGGATTAACACTAAGCACAAAAACTTTTTTTATTTAATAATTCTAAAAATACATCCGATAATTTTAAATTTTAAGCACAAATGAGTTGGTTGATGGTAAGCACATCCGCCACAGCTGTGAAATACTTCCATTGACCGACGTTTCGCTGAGAACAGGGGGAAACTTAACATCAGAATTGGTGATAAAGTACACAAAGTTAAGGAATTCTGCTACCTAGGTAACAAAATAACCCATGACAGATGGAGTAAGGAGGACATAGAAAGCAGACTAGCTCTGTCAAAAATAGCATTCCTGGCCAAGTGAAGTCTGGTAGTAACAAACATAGATCTTAATTTGCGGAAGAAATTTCTGAGAATGTACAACTGGTGCACAGCATTATCTGGCAGTGAGTCATGGACTATAGGAAAACCAGAAAATAAGAGTATCGAAGTATTTGAGATGTGGTGCTACAGAATAATATTGAAAACTAGCTGGACTAATAGGATAAGAAATGAGGAGTTTCGTTGGAGAATTGGCGAAAAAACGAAATGTGGAAAACACTGAAAAGAAGAAGGGACAGGATGATAGGGCATCTGTTAAGACTCTCAACATGCTACTGCAGGCGGGTGTAAAATGAATGTGCGCAACGGAAATACTGACCGCGAGAATGAAGATTTGGCCCTGTTTGACTACCCCCTGAAACAGGTTTTAGGATCTCTTAATGGTGATTATATCCTCCTTCTTGCAGTTAAACATATAAATTACGACATAAACATAAATAAATGATTAAGGGAACTAGTAACTACCAAATGATAAATGCTGTCTCCACTTACACGTTTATTGTAGATTAAAACCCCTTTATATTACAAATGTTTATGTATCAATGTCCAATGGACATAAAGGGATACGTGATGACTGGGTGTTGTGTGATGTCCTTAGGTTAGTTAGGTTTAAGTAGTTCTAAGTTCTAGGGGACTGATGACCATAGATGTTAAGTCCCATAGTGCTCAGAGCCATTTGAACCATTTGAACATAGAGGGATACAAATGAATTTCCTAACTAATACGATTGATCAATTGCGCAAATCTGGCCCTTTTATGGCCACGCGATCTAATATGAGTAACGCGAGACGACTGACATCACCTACGTACCAAATACTAGATGACATTACTTTCAAAGATGATCTGTAGTGGTATGCAACCTCGGTGGAAATAAAATTTACGTGGTCACAGCTGTTTAGCTTTATAGACCTCATAAGCCAAAGCAGTTAGCAATATCACCGTATGCACTGCGTCCGGTGCGTCGGAGTGATGGTTCTTGTACTCGTCTGCGATGACGGAAGAACTCCAGCCACAAAAATTATATAAAAAAACTCATTCAAACACTAGGTAGGGCAAGATGGTACTCTGACTAATATAATCTAATACTGTATTCTCCTCTCTGTGTTCTACAGATGAGAAACGCGAACTCCCAGCCAGAAGGACGGAGTTCAGATGACGTTTCAACGTGAGTATAGGCAGAAGTGCTCTCAAGTCACTGAACGCTGCGTACACAATGACTCCCAACGAGGCGAAGTCCAGAATCGTATAAGTTCGCAACAGTACAGTGCCTAACCGTTCTAATTATAAAATCTCCTGAGAGCAAAGACAGCAAGTCCATCTGTATCAACAAAAGCTGATATTGAGCGACCGTCCAACATAGGCGCTCAAAACGGAAGATCTCTTCTCTCCACCGCTGACTTCCCAGCAAAGCTCGGCTCCCCTCCCCAGTAACTTAGAAGGCGAATCATATTCTCGAAACCACGAAATATTCTCCCTCTCTACAGATTCTGCCGAACGCCGACCAACCATCTTTTAGTCTTTTGTCGTCCAGCGCGGAAAGTTTGCGAGGAAATACCTATACTCACACAATGGTAAGCTTCTCAGTGTAAAAAATCCTCGGAAATAACCTAGCCTGCGATTTCTGAGGTAACGCTTCCTCGTTCCTCTCTGCTGCGTCCAAGATTTTCAGATTTTCCGAAATATTACGCAGTTATCCTTCTGGCTATACTACAAGACCGGCCGGCTACCGCTGTATTGTGCTTCCGCGCTCAGGTGACCAGACCGTCTGTCTTGGCACTTCCTGTGTGAAGCAGGACCATCACAGCTGTGTGGGCTTTTACACCCAGGGCCTGAGTTACGCCTGCCGTTTCATTTCCACTGGCGTAGCAATCATTCATTACGCCATTTTGATAATAAAGACACTCGTCACTTTTCATGAAATAAGCGTTAACAACTATTTACAAGGTGTACGTGATAATGTCAGTCATCTTTAATTATTCATATATACAATATACAACCTCTCAAATGATACCTAACTGCAGTTGTAAATAACAGCAAAATATGTAGATGAGTGCCTGTAAGGTGCGAAATTATAGCCATGTTACAAGACATCAGGGAATAACCTTCATTGTACTAGAGGGAACTGTAGAGGATAAAAACTGTATGGGAAGACAGAGATTGAAATACATCCAGCAAATAATTGAGGATGAAGGTAGCAAGTGCTACTCTAAGAGGAAAAGGTTGGCACAGGAAAGGAATTAGTGGCGGGCAGCATCAAACCAGTCAAAAGACTGATATATCACTGTGCTTCACTTTAACCAGCTGTACTTTGACAGGTGTCAAGAAAACGATTATGCGAAACAGTCCCCTGAATCACGGTAGCAGCTTCTATATGATCTTGTCGACTGCCCTGCTTGTTGCCTGATAATTATTAACGAATATCACAACTCCCACGCGATTTGTATTTATTTACAGACCCGTACCGTACTTCTTAGCTCGATGTCGATGCGCTCAATGGATGCTAGCCTTAGATGTCTTCCACTGCTGTTCAATTTCATCAGCAGTAATCTTATTTGGCAAGAAATCCTCCTTGCCCCATAGGTTGCTGATAGGTGAATTGAATTAAAGGTAAATAGCAATTGTGACTAAATCCGGTTTTCTCTGCTGTTTTATCTACCAGTATTCCTCTCCTCTCAGCGCCGATCTAAAGCTAGACCACCACAGATACATCGTGAAACGATTGTCTTGCATTTTCAGCAACCGAGATCGATTAGAAGTGAGTTTGGTCACCAAAAACAAACCCTTAATTCTGTGCCTATAATGTTCCATCTTCACACCCAGCTTCCAGATTTGACCTGCGGATGGAACACTACTACCCATTAGATCACGACAAATATCAAGCTCTTCCAACGCCTTCTCGATTATCGGAAGTGCCTATTTCTTGTTCCTCCTTGGGTGACGCTACCAGTGGTTCCGACCGGACCTACTGCACCGGCACCAACATTTCCGAAACAGTAGTCTAGGGTTTAGCCCCTCTAATTGTAATTTCATGCATCAGTTTCTTCTTACGGATCAACCTAGCTTCCATCTTGTGAGTTTAAATAGCTTCACAATGACGCAATCAAAGCGGCTACACTAGTAACCTTACCGCCTTTGACAGTAGCGAACAGTCATAACACTAACGCAGCAACCACTCCCACTATCCATTCTTGAGTTGAGGGCTGGGGAAGTATCTCTGTTACCTTAAGAACCATCGTATCAACACCCGAATGAGCGGCCAGAATCGACAACTAACTTGGGCCACAAGGGCACACAGTAATTGCAAATATGGAAGCCTGAAGGAAATACCTCGTTCACAGCACTCTAAAACTGTCATCACCACGTCTTCCGACCCAGACGGATTTCAATCGACAAATCACGGGCGATTTCGTAATTGCTGATATAATCTCCGTTGAGTGCACCGCATACTACTGCGGCCTTAACAGAAATGGTAAATATTGGTAACAGCTCCCTTCAGTTCACAACAGCTATGAGTACCACCAATATCAACCTGCAGCCTCGCTAATCAGCTCAAAAGCAGCTAGTGTGAGCTGCGCAGCAATTAAATCCACATTAATATATAACAAGCAAAATCTGCAGCAACGTCAGTCATGCCAACAGCTGCCTAGTTAATCTGTGCAGCATTTAAACTACATGAAAATTTGGTCAACAACTCAACAACTGCCCAGAAGATCCTTGCAACACTTAAAACCAAATTCATATTTGAATACAAGTCCAAAGCCACACAAGACAACAGTCAAAGAACTGCCTACGAGGAAAGGAAAGGCCAGCACAAAACCTCCAGGTGCCCCACAGCACAAACAACGAAGCACACATTTGCCAACCACCTCCTCCTACGTGTCGACCCCGGAGCTCTACACGTCCGGTGCCCTAAGCAAGAGCACATCACCTGTTTACCTTGCGCTCAACCGACTGAACCAGCAGATCTTTCAAACTAAACTTCTAGCATGCCCGAGCCGAAAGGCGAGAGATACACTCCCGGCAAGTGCCGTATGGTACAACTGCTACACACTTTCTGTTTCAGTCTCTCTCTCTCTTCTGTTTTTATTCAACAAATAAACTCACGCCGACAGTCAGTAGTACCGTAACATCTTTAGTTGCTTGTATTATGTTCTGTCATTACAATAAGCTTTCATGTCACACGTATTGTTCTAAAACTCGACGTATTTATTGGCCTCGCACCTTAGGCCAAAAACGTTGCCCCAACGTTACAAGAGCCGTAGCATAAAAATACGTCGCATTTAATGTCTTGGATAAAGTTAACGCAATTAAATAATTTATTTTGTACACCTGAGGATGGCAAAATTCTAGCGAAACTTGTCATGAGAATTTATTTGGTGAGCAAAAAGTAACAGCTGCAGAATGTGCGCTGTTTTATTTAAAGTCATAATTACAGTCTAAGACTATAGAAAAGCTGAAGCCAAAATTATTTTCGTCGCTGAAGGCCACAGAGACGCGTTGTTTACTTTTGACACGTGTTTCCTCCTACTGCATATGTTCTTGGCTCGAACGCAACAGTTCGTCCGCGCCTCAGAGATACTAGACCTTAAGATGAGGTGACGCAGAATGTAGCAAATGACGTCCGTAGGTAGTTGTCTGTTTCCTGCACTGCACAGAGTTGTAAGACATGTTAGGCACTCCAGGTTCAACATACGTCCCGGTGAAGGCATCTAGTGGACTGGCACACTTGTTTGTGTTGGTACATAAACGATTTGCTCCCCATAACTTAAGGATCGTACGTTAATAAACGGAATTCGAACTATGCTAGCAGTGCTGCGCAAACTTTTTATTGTAAACGAGATTAATAACCAATTCCAAAACAACACTACGTTTCTCGTCAAATTGTGTGGAAAAATTCCAACATTGTTTCTCGTTTAGTTGTGTGAAAAAATTCTTTCTTTAGAGCAGAGTTTCTTATCTTTACGACAAGTGGAACCCTTTTTGATGTCCACTTTCATCGTGGAACCGCTGGTTTGTTCCTGCAGTACAATGTTATTCGCTGTCATTGTCGCATTCGTTCCGATTATCCAAACTAGTGAGCGCAGGCGAAGGTTAGTCATACTATCTTTTTTAATTTCGCAGAGGAGATCATTTTTATTGGTTTTTGTAAATTACTTTCTTGGATACTATGGAAAGAATCACGTAATTTTTTGCGGAACCGTTGAAAATAGTGAGGGAAGTTTCGTGAAGTTGTTGAATGATCTCACAATTTAAGAAATTCTGCTTTACAGGAGCGTGCTTATTCCTCACCTAAACACGGCAGTCTTTGCGATCACCAGCGGCATGGTTACATTCGCATATCGAGCAGGGCATAGACGTAACTCTGTATACAACCTACAGTTATTGTTGTTGTTGTGGTCTTCAGTCGGAAGACTGGTTTGTTGTTTCACATTTTCTCTAGCACCACATTTGAAAAGCTTCTATTCTCTTCTTGTCTCAATGTTTATCGTCCACGATTCATTTCCATTACAAGGCTACTCTCCAGAGAAATACCTTCAGAAAAGCCTTCCTAACAACAAATTTCTCTTCTTCAGAAACGCTTTCCTTGCCATTGCCGATCTACATTTTATATCCTTTCTACTTCGGCCTTCATCAGTTATTTTACTGCCCAAATAACAAAACTCATCAACTACTTTTAGCGTCTCATTTCAAGATGTAATTCCGACAATATCACCCGATTTAAGTCAGTTACATATTAAAAAAATCGGCAAACACTCTCACATTTTTGGTGGGGACTATTTCCCCAGAATTAAATTAAAAAAAGTCTCATGTTTCAGTTCTAAGCAAGGGGTTACTCTGGTTGTCCCAACTGGGACTCCTGCCGCGCACCAACTCGTCCGGTATTTGGGTGAAGTGTACCTGATTGTGCAGTGGATCATAAGTCGAAAGATATGCTTTACCTTTAGGGCTAGAGAATGAGTCGGAGAAAAATAGAATACTCAGCTTGATACTTTAATGACTGTGAGGTTAAAAGCTATACCTGTACAGGGCGAGCCAGGAAGAACTGTAGATATTTAGGGATATGACAAAAACGATCTTTCGAGGTTAAAAAATTCTAGTGAACAAGGGCTGTAAAATGCAAACCTTAAGAACTACGAGCCCTTTTTTTTATCTTCGATACTGGGAAACAAATCTCTTCTACTGCAGGCTCTTTCCTTTCCTTATTGTGGTGGTATGGTCAAAAACAAGGAAAAAATGTCGAGTAAACATAAGCTCTAAAATGCGTATTTTGAGCTAAGAAGACTTGTTCATCTTCGCCACTATAAAACACATCTATTCTAGTGATAGGTACCTATAACTCTGACGATATGAGTCCGCAGCTCGTGGTCTCGCGGTAGTATTCTCGCTTCCCGAGAACGCGGTCTCGGGTTCGATTCCTGCCGAGGTCAGGGAATTTGCACCCGCCTCGAGATGAGTGGGTGTTTGTGTTGTCATCATCATTCATGAAAGTGGCGAGATTGGGCTGTGCAAAGGTTAGGAATTTGTATGGGCGCTGATAACCGCGCAGTTGAGCGCCCCTCAAACCCATCATCATTGACTTACGGTATGCACTTGCTTTTTTTTTTCTTTCTTCGAATTGTCATTCCTGACGCTCATCGATGTGCAAACGTGTGAAGGAGGCTGGCAACCATGCCACGGAGACGCACTCGTGCTTCCTACAGCCAACTGAACGAGTCTGAAAGGGGTCAAATTGTGGCCTTCCCAGTGGCGGGATGGTTCTCTCGGAGAATTGCCACACAAGTTGGACGTCCTGCGTCTGGTGTGCAGTGGATGCTGGTATCAGTGGTCACATGAACATTCTCACACCCGTAGACGAGGTTCTGGACATCCACGCAGCACAGAGGCCCTCCAGGATCTTTGTATTGTAATGGGCAGCAGTGGCAGATCGTACAGCTATCACAGCACAGGTTAGAGAGCTTGTGAGCCCATACGTGTCGACACGAACTGTGCGAACCGGTTATTAGCACTGGGACTATGGGCACGCACACGTCCGGACTGGTGCCGGCAGAGGGTCACTTGGAAGACGGAATGGCGCGCCGTGGTCTTCAGCGATGAAAGCAGATTCTGCCTGCCCGCAAGTGACGGTCGTTTGCGCGTACGACGTTGGCCTGGTGGCAGCGTCTCGTACAGTGCATTCGTCCGAGACACACTGGCTCCACCCCAGCTCTTATGGTCTGGGGTAAGATAAGCTGCAACCCTCGTTCACTTGTGGTGTTTCTGGAGGCGAAGCTAACCAGCGCTCGGTACGTGCAGAGTGTTGTTACACATGTTCCTTTGCTATTCTGGCAGCAGTAAGGTGATGTGTGGTTTCAACGGGATGATGCTCACCCACACACTACCCGTGAAACTCAGCATCCTCCGCAAGACGTGCAGCAGCTTCCCTGGCCAGCACTATCTCTGGAATTGTCACCAGTAGTGGAAATGTGGGGATATGGTGGGACGAGAAGTGATTCGTGCAACCCGTCAACCAACAACTGTTACAGAACTACGTGCAGACGTCGAGCAGGCTTGGCATAACTTATCCCAGGACATTATTCGCCATCTGTACGACTTACTGGATGCAAGAGTCAGGTCGCGCAGCGCCACCTGTGGAGGTTACCCCACATACTAATATCAGTGTTTCAGCATGGGCCAAAACCTGGCACCTCAGAACCGCCTATGGCTCAAATGGCTCTGAGCCCTATGCGACTTAACTTCTGAGGTCATCAGTCGCCTAGAACTAATTAAACCTAACTAACCTAAGGACATCACATACATCCATGCCCGAGGCAGGATTCGAACCTGCGACCGTAACGGTCGCTCGGCTTCAGACTGTAGCGCCTAGAACCGCACGGCCACTCCGGCCGGCGAACCGCCTATGCTATTGATCTGTAAATGTAATCATTTCATGTACTCCATATGCACTGTTGCAACAATATGTCTAGAGTGAAATGGAAAGCACTAAAAGGATGTACTAATTTTTTCCGGCAGTGTGTAAGGACGCCATTAGAATTGTAACTCCAGGGATGATAGCACTTTATCAATAATTTACTTATTGTGAATGTGCTGTATAGTACCAAGAATACCTGATAAAATTTGTAGGTAATTTGGGGGTATACAGAGCGAGAACTTTAGTATACAGATTTGCGAAGTCTGACAGCAACAATGGCTCTAATGCGGCAACGTTCGTTCCCCTCGGATTCTCCACGCACGGGAACATCCACTGTGATGCTGTTCGAGGAACAAGGACTCATTTGAAAAGTCGACATGGTGCCACTCATGTGTCCGGTGTCGTCGTTGGCTGCAGCACTTTCTGCGTGCTTCTCTGCTGCTGCGTCAAGGAATCACTACACAACGGCCGCCGTGCTGGCGGTCTGTGCTGCAGCGGACGTTGTCGCGCTGTCCGCGTCGGTACTTGCATTGCTACAAACAAGCCCGTTTGCTGATTCTAGGTACGTGGCGTGACTGTACGATACTGCACGTCCGAGCGAACCGTGGATCTGTCCTCTCGCGCGCTAGTCGTGAGACCAATGGCTGTCCCGAACGTATACATTCAATATTCGTGAAGCAGCTGTGAAATCCCGAGCAACGCGAGCACCAATATAGCGAAACGATAAGCCGTAGTCTGGATAGGCCTCGGCGTTGCTGCTGTCGCATTCCCTTAAGTGCCGGTAGACGTTTCTCCTTCTTACGCGAGGCAACACACTATCATTTCACAAACGAACAACAATCAAATGCGATTTCTATTGGAGAAACCCGCTGCGTAATGTTTGTTTATATATCAAACTAGTTTAGCGCTCTCTGCTTCGCTAGAGTTGATTGTATAGTATGCACATTTTTTTCTTTTCCTTTAATCGAATTTTTATGTTATTCACAAACTACAAGGTCTTCTAAACTTTTCATTATAATTAAGGCCATTTAAGGTCTTTTCCGAATGTACTTCCGGCCAAAAAGCGACTCTGGCAGCTGGAGACGGAGGTCCCTGTTAATCCTGCCTTTTGAGTTCTTGTGGTGATATTTCCATAGAAATTTCACCCCCTAACACATATTTCTTTAGAAGTCAAATACAAATTGTCATAGCTTTAAAAATGTTTTAATATAACGAAATGTTTTCATAAAAGTTTTCATTCTCTATTTCATCCCCTTAGGGTTTGAATTTCCAGTTAACAGTGCAACACGTATTTTTTTAGTTTCTAACCAAACAGAGATTTAATTTCAAATATTTTTTTGTAACGAAATATTTCCATAAAAACTTTCATCCCCCATGTTACCCCTTTGGGGCTTGAATTTCCAAAAACAATGAAAGATGTATATTTTTATTTCTAACCGAGAAGCTAAATACAGACTTTCGTAATGAAATATGTTCATAAAAATTTTCATCCGGCCTCTGCCGCCGAAGGTTCGAGTTCTCCCTCGGGCATGGATGAGTGTGTTGTTCTTAGCATAAGTTAGTTTAACTACTACGTAAGTCTAGGAACCGATGACCTTAGCAGTTTGGTCCCTTAGGAATTCATACACATTTGAATCTTTTTTAAATTTTCATCTCCTATTTCTCCCCCTTAGAAACTGAATTTCCAAAAACACTTAAACAGTTATTTTTTTATTTCCAACCGAGAACCCAAATAAGCATTTTCGTAGATGAAGCTTTAAAAATGCGTTATTAGGACTTTAATAATGATTTGTTTAAAAAATCAGCCGCATGGGGGTTAAATTTCTAAGACTGCTGAAACATGCACGTCTTTATTTCTGACCAAAAAACCAGATTCTAGTTTCATAGTTCTAGCTTCAAAATTCCATTAATAGCGTCATATTAAAAAAAAGTTTCATCTCCCACTTCACCCCCTTAGGGGTGGAGTTTCGAAAAATTTCTTGTTAAACGATACGTACATTATAAGATTAGCACACCCTCCAAATTTCAAATTTCTGTTTTTAGCGCTTTCGGCTGGGCGATAATGAGGCAGTCAGTCAGGGCCTGCTCTCTACATATAGAGATGTACGTAACCGTTTGGTCCTCCTCCTTTGTGCGGATGTGTTGAAACGCTAATCATTCGCATCTACTCGACAAAGAGGTGTGACTCCGGAAGAGAGGTTGCCGCAGTTGCAGCGCTAGAGAATTTACGAATCAAAGCATTAGGGCGTGTTTTCTCTGTGCGCTTGGCGCTTCCGGAGACGAGATGGAAATAGCGCAGAGAGTCAAGGGCGAGCACAACCGTGGGAGGCCGCGACAATGCGCCGACGCCCGGCTCTATATACAGTACGTGCGCACGCGTTACCGCCAGCTTCAAAATACACTTGGAGGGCATTCCTCGCTGCACTTGACGTACGGCCCCCGCCGCGCTCACCCCACTCCGCCAGCTGCTTTGAGGACAACGGCCCGCTAACTCTATCCGTACACCCAAGTACTAAACCGTGGCGTTGCTACAAACCACGCTGAGAGGTTCAAGGAAGAAGGAAAGAGCTTAATCCTTCTTCGCCATCAAGGTCATTACAGACTCCGCTCTAAATCACTTGAGCATGGACGAGAGCTGCAATCGGCCGTGGCGTTACTGGACGTACCGTCGCTTTCTCAGACTGAATCACTTAAGCGGAAAGAATATACAAATTAGAACGGGCCGATATTAATGCAGTACGTTAACCATAGCTCCTCCTCGCTTTGTCAAAGGATAGGTATATAGCGCTAATAGTAGCAAACCTGCTTTGGAACATAAGTTTTTGTTGAATGTGAAACTTGGTAGGTGTACGAGCGTGGTTCAAGTGGGAAGGCACCAGTAACTCTGAAAGACAGTTTACAGGGGGTTTGAATATGATTCCTCCGACTACTCAAGATTACGAGAATTTTAACTTACGCATCGAAACTAAAAGTTTACCTTGACACCAACTGCCTTAATCCGATGAAAAAATTTCTGTCACCGTCTGTTTGGAGCGCAGCATTGTATGATAGTGAGTCATGGACTGTCCGAAAACCGTAAAAAACAGAATCGAAACGCTTGATATACGCTGCTGTAGAAGGATGCTGAAAATTGGGTAAAATGATAAAGCATGAGGAGGTTCTGAGCGGAATCAGCTAATAAAGGAACACGTGGAAAACACTAACAAGGAGAAGAGACAGGATGCTATGGCATGTGTTGTGACATCATGAAATGACCTCTGTGGTACTAGAGGGAGGAGAAATTACGGGGGATGTACATTTGGTGCACAGTATTACCTGGTTGTGAGACATGGACCATAGGAAAACCAGAAAATAAGAGAATCGAGGAAATGAGACACTTAAAGTCGTAAAGGAGTTTTGCTATTTGGGGAGCAAAATAACTGATGTAGTCGAAGTAGAGAGGATATCAAATGTAGACTGGCAATGGCAAGGAAAGCGTTTCTGAAGAAGAGAGATTTGTTAACATCGAGTATTGATTTAAGTGTCAGGAAGTCGTTTCTGAAAGTATACGTATGGAGTGTAGCCATGTATGGAAGTGAAACATGGACGATAAATAGTTTGGAAAAGAAGAGAATAGAAGCTTTCGAAATGTGGTGCTACAGAAGAATGCTGAAGATTAGATGGGTAGATCATATAACTAATAAGGAGGTTTGAATAGGATTGGGGAGAAGAGAAGTTTACGGCACAGCTTGACTAGAAGAAGGGATCGGTTGGTAGGACATGTTCTGAGGCATCAAGGGATTACCAATTTAGTATTGGAGGGCAGCGTGGAGGGTAAAAATCGTAGAGGGAGACCAAGAGATGAATACACTAAACGGATTCAGAAGGATGTAGGTTGCAGTAGGTACTGGGAGATGAAGAAGCTTTCACAGGATAGAGTAGCATGGAGAGCTGCATCAAACCAGTCTCAGGACTGAAGACCACAACAACAACAACAAGAGAATCGAAGCATATGAGATTTGGTGCTACAGGTGGACTAATTGGATAAGGAATGAGGAGGTTCTTTGGAGAATTGGCGAAAAAAGGAAATGTGGAAAACACTGACAAGAAAAGGGACAGGATGATAGGACATCTGTTAAGACATCAGGGAATAACCTTCATTGTACTAGTGGGAACTGTAGAGGATAAAAACTCTAGTGGAAGACAGAGATTGGAATACAACCAACAAGTAATTGAGGGCATAGGCTGCAAGTGCTACTCTGAAATGAAGAGGCTGGTACTAAGAGAGAAATTAGTGACGGGCTGCATAGAACCAGTCAGAAGACTGATGACTCAAACAATTTGAAAAAAGTCTTTTTTGAAAAAAACTTCCTTTTTATTCAACGCTTAATTGTGGTGATATAGCATATGTACTCACTGATTTAAACATAATTATGGTATTTGCAAAAGTTTGTTCCATGACCAGACTAAGGCAACAGTCCTACACATAAGAAATCTGCGTGGAGCCTCTATACCTAATCAGGAGGGAGTGCTGGAACGTCTGTCGCATTAAACAACAACCGTTCAGCCAACATCGTTTTCACTGATCAGTAAATACAGTAACCTGAGCATGCTGGGTCAACTCTCAGGTCACGATCATCCAATACCTCCCACACGAACCTTGTTGACAATACACGGGGTAGCCGCGCGGTTTTGGGCGCCTTGCCACGGTTCGCGCGGCTCTCCCCGTCGGAGGTTCGAGTACTCCCTCGGGGATGGGTGTGTGTTGTCCTTAGCATGAGTTAGTTTAAGTTAGATTAAGTAGTGTGTAAACCTACGGACCGATGGCCTCAGCAGTTTGGTCCGGTAGGAACTTACCACAAATTTCCAATTTCCAACAACTGGTCCGCCCCGACAGCCGACTCGTCAGCGCGACGGACTGTCATGCCAAGAAGCCTGGGTCGGAGATTTTCTTCGCTCAGGGACTGGATGTTGTGTTGTCCTCATCATCATCATCTCATTCCCAGCAACACTCAAGTCGCCGAAGTGGCGTCATCTAGAAAGACTTGCATCATGCGACCGGTCTACCCGACAGGAAGCCCTAGCCACACGACATTTCATTTCATTTTCCAACAATTAATCGAGCAACAACGATTTTCAATCCGTTTGGATAACTGAAGCAGGGTTTGAGATACAGAGCTTCTGAGATCTGTACTCTGTCTGCAATGAAAGGCATCTATATAACTAGAAAATTTTTCTCAATATTGGCTCTATAGACGGAAGCCAGTCCAATGTGAGCAAATGCATCGCGCAGTAAGCCAGCAGCAACGGCTGCCCTCACTTCGCCGTCTCGGCGCGCTGCAAGCGATCGAAGTCATCACGGTCAAGTAGGCACCTTTTTTTCTATAACAGCTCAGCCGTAAATATTTTATCAGTCCCACTGTCACATTTTAACCCCGAGTGACCTAATTTTTTTGCCTATCCCAACTGTTTGTGGTACGTCTGACATCTCTACATTTCTTTATACACTCCTGGAAATGGAAAAAAGAACACATTGACACCGGTGTGTCAGACCCACCATACTTGCTCCGGACACTGCGAGAGGGCTGTACAAGCAATGATCACACGCACGGCACAGCGGACACACCAGGAACCGCGGTGTTGGCCGTCGAATGGCGCTAGCTGCGCAGCATTTGTGCACCGCCGCCGTCAGTGTCAGCCAGTTTGCCGTGGCATACGGAGCTCCATCGCAGTCTTTAACACTGGTAGCATGCCGCAACAGCGTGGACGTGAACCGTATGTGCAGTTGACGGACTTTGAGCGAGGGCGTATAGTGGGCATGCGGGAGGCCGGGTGGACGTACCGCCGAATTGCTCAACACGTGGGGCGTGAGGTCTCCACAGTACATCGATGTTGTCGCCAGTGGTCGGCGGAAGGTGCACGTGCCCGTCGGCCTGGGACCGGACCGCAGCGACGCACGGATGCACGCCAAGACCGTAGGATCCTACGCAGTGCCGTAGGGGACCGCACCGCCACTTCCCAGCAAATTAGGGACACTGTTGCTCCTGGGGTATCGGCGAGGACCATTCGCAACCGTCTCCATGAAGCTGGGCTACGGTCCCGCACACCGTTAGGCCGTCTTCCGCTCACGCCCCAACATCATGCAGCCCGCCTGCAGTGGTGTCGCGACAGGCGTGAATGGAGGGACGAATGGAGACGTGTCGTCTTCAGCGATGAGAGTCGCTTCTGCCTTGGTGCCAATGATGGTCGTATGCGTGTTTGGCGCCGTGCAGGTGAGCGCCACAATCAGGACTGCATACGACCGAGGCACACAGGGCCAACACCCGGCATCATGGTGTGGGGAGCGATCTCCTACACTGGCCGTACACCACTGGTGATCGTCGAGGGGACACTGAATAGTGCACGGTACATCCAAACCGTCATCGAACCCATCGTTCTACCATTCCTAGACCGGCAAGGGAACTTGCTGTTCCAACAGGACAATGCACGTCCGCATGTATCCCGTGCCACCCAACGTGCTCTAGAAGGTGTAAGTCAACTACCCTGGCCAGCAAGATCTCCGGATCTGTCCCCCATTGAGCATGTTTGGGACTGGATGAAGCGTCGTCTCACGCGGTCTGC
The DNA here is from genome assembly GCF_021461395.2 of Schistocerca americana. Classification (NCBI taxonomy): domain Eukaryota; kingdom Metazoa; phylum Arthropoda; class Insecta; order Orthoptera; family Acrididae; genus Schistocerca; species Schistocerca americana. The sequence goes on along the minus strand of NC_060119.1, from coordinate 704,849,681 downwards.
ACGTCCAGCACGAACGCTGGTCCAACTGAGGCGCCAGGTGGAAATGGCATGGCAAGCCGTTCCACAGGACTACATCCAGCATCTCTACGATCGTCTCCATGGGAGAATAGCAGCCTGCATTGCTGCGAAAGGTGGATATACACTGCACTAGTGCCGACATTGTGCATGCTCTGTTGCCTGTGTCTATGTGCCTGTGGTTCTGTCAGTGTGATCATGTGATGTATCTGACCCCAGGAATGTGTGAATAAAGTTTCCCCTTCCTGGGACAATGAATTCACGGTGTTCTTATTTCAATTTCCAGGAGTGTACAATTATGTAGTTCGTTCCACCATTCGGAAACATGCTTTTTCGACTGCTTCTCGTCTATCCGCTCTCCTCACTCAACTTATATTTCTAGAAAACGTCTTATGGTCTTTGACTTTGGTTAATTGAATTAAATATTCTTAGAAAACAGGGAAACTTTTATTAACTGGCGCAGTGTTCAGTAGTTACTAAGGATCATCCTTGAACGAATGTAATCACGCTGTTATACGTTGTGTATCGATCACATTTTCCCGTTGCGTAAGAAGAGCAAGATAATTGTTACTACTGAGCATGTGCCAGCAATCCACGTCAAGCCATCATCCACTCGTATATCTGCCTGCATTTTTATCTTATCGCTGATGTAATTGGAAATACTCGACAGCTACAGCTTGTCCCTGTCGTACACGACAGACTCGTAACAAGCTTGTTCCCGTATCGCGTAAATTAATCGCGGTAACGACTCTGGCGCAGAATAAATGGATTATACCGACTCATCACTCACATCGCTGGTTATTTGTCACTTCTACAAGCCAAATACAGCCCTGGAGGAAGTGGATACTTATTCCCATGTAGATATTTGAACATCTTTATTTGCTGCTTACTTATACTGTGAATTTGATTTACAGATGTACGTACATGGTAGAAAACACGAGAGAATAACCCAGGGGGTTGGCGCTCATGTGTTGGCGGTGCTGGATTCAAAATCTGACTAGCTATTCTGATTCACTGTCAATGCCACTCTACGTTTAACACGCTACCTTCAGCTGCCTAACCTGAACAGTTAATTGTGCTTGGCGTTTCAGTCAAACTTCGCAGGAGGCAGCGGCACGAGTCCAAAACTTGTCGACTCTTTATCACACAACTGGTCACACGCAGGCAAAGCTCTACAATAAAGCTCTGCAACTTTAAACTTGGTCGGGTTGTTGAAGCACAGAAAGTTGTGTAGCAGTGTCATTATGTCGGGCATATCTATAGCAGCACCGGCTGAAGATGATATCTGCGCAGAAGACTCGAGATCAGACGACATTGCTGAAGAGCACGACTGGTTTTAGCGATCAGGACCTCCGAACATTGCGAGATTGTGAGGAAAAGAATGAATAGTTAAGGCTGCACAAGTTACGTGAGGACTCATTTAGCGCCTGGAACAATTTGATCCTGAAATCCGAGTCCAATGAAAGCTACAAAAAAAACTTCTGATTTCGTGTAGCAGAATCCATCTTTCGATCTCCAGCAAGCACGCCGTAATTCCCCACAAACTGTATAGATATGTCGTTTGGGCCAGTGATAACGTCATTATGTGAGGTATACTTCCAAAGTGAGATTACGTATCAGATATATTTACTGACCCACAATATGCAGGCATCTATGTAATGACGGCGAATGCAGTACGTTTAATTCCTTTCGTACTTTGTTTCTTACCAAAGAGAAGTTGCAAGTAAAGTGTATACGGGCGTGTAAAGTGATAATGTGTGATGTAATGTGTGATGTTCTCCAAGAATGACGTTGGTTCATAAAGTGGCAGTGCACCTACACTAAAACAAGAGTGTTCAGGCCACGTTCACAAATACTTGTACAAACTAAAACACTTCCTTTGCCGTTTCTCAACAGCGTTCTTGAAATTTATCAAGTATTTCTGTCTTAAAGCAAGATCCTCAAAGTGATTTCCTCCTCCACCGCCACCATCACAGACGGAACTACTTGCTGCACTGCTAGTACAAGCAAGTACGGTGGCACTTGACCCGTAGGCAGCCAGTTTGTATCAGAAATCTGAAATCAATTTTCATTACTTTAGCTGGAAAGGGACAGAGAGATGGTACAATATAGTGTCTGACTTCCAGACTATGTGCCAATATCCTCGGTTAAACCCTAAATACGGCTCACAGTGTCTCATAAAATGAGGCATATGATGTTAATGGTGACTCGTCGTTGGCACGGGGATATTAAATTCGACGTCACCCTTAGTGTTATTTGAAACGAATAAGGTAAATGCAGGCACTAGCTCTTCATCTACGTCCTGGCTATCATTTCGTACTCAACCATGACAATACAAACACAGCAGAAAACTGTAACATGCTGAAGCTAAGCATGCTCCTAGAGTAGACCTGCCATAACTTAACTTACCGACCCCGGACAAAGACTTCGAAAACCTCGGATATTTGGATCAAATTGGATCATTTTTCGGGACACATACAGTCTGTCTACGAGAAGTTGTACGATGATTATTAGCACGCGTACAAATAAATAAACAGGCAAGAACTACAAATAAAACCACGAAAATTTAAAAAATCTCAAAAAATATAAATGACAAACTTATGCAAGTCCTTCTACTGCAGTACCGGAGACTGTTTGCCGCACGGATGTGTGAAGAAATTCGAGCGCAGGCGAAGGTTTAGTGGCGATCGTTCTTCACGCGAACCATTCGCTACTGGACCAGGAAAGGGCGTAAGTTAAAGTGGTACACAAAGTACCCTCCGCCACACACCAAAAGTTGTGCTTACAACCGACCGCGCGGTGCACGCGATAGTCGATTGTCGGACTTCTCACTGTCCTCAATAAAGAAGTATGAGAAATACACTGACGGAAAACAATCGCACCACCAAATAATAATGTAATGTAATTTCGGAACACATTTGTCTAGGTAACAAATTTAAATGATTAATATTGCAAGATCACAGGTTAATGTAAGCACGAGATAAGACATTGCAAATGTGAAATGCAGTAATAACCGATGCAAACGCAAATAGGTTGAATGCAAGCATGCAAACATGCACGCATTTCGTTGTACAGGTACTGGATGTCATTTTCCGGGATAGAGTTCCACGCTTATTGCACTTCGTCAGTACAGGGACTGTTAATGCTGGTTGTGGATGATTACGTCCCATATATGCTCCACTGGAGACAGATCTGGTCATCGAGCAGGCCAAGGCAACATATCCACTCTCTGTAGCGCATGTTGGGTTACAACAGCGGTATATGAGAGAGCATTATCCTATTGGAAATCACCCGCTGGAATGCAGTTCGTGAATGACAGCGCAACAGGCCAAATCGCCAGATTGACGTACAAATTTGCGGTCAGGGTGCGCGGGATAATCACGAGAGTACTCCTGCTGTCATAGGAAATCGCACCCCAGACCGTAGATCCAGGTGTAGACCCAGGTTGGGTGCAATATCCTCAACTGGCCTCCTATCAACACACGACCATCACTAGCACCCAGGCAGAACCAGCTTTCGTCAGAAAACACAACGGATCTCCATCCTGCCCTTCAGTGAGTTCTCGCTTGACACCACTGAAGTTGGAAATGACGGTGGTTTGGGATAAGTGGAACGCATGCTACAGGGGGTTTGGCTCGGAGCTGTCCTTGAAGTAATCGATTTGTGACAGTTCGTTGTGCCATAGTGGTGCCAACTGCTGCTCAAATTGCCTCTGCAGATGCAGTACGATGCGCTATGGCCATACGCTGAACGCGATGGTCCTCCCTCTGGGTTTGCCACGTGGCCGTCCGTAGTCCGTTCTTCTTGCGACCGCGCATTCTCGTCAGCCCCGCCACCAGCAAGCATGTACAGTGGCTACATTACTGCCAACTCTTTCTCGCAATATCACAGAGGGCACATTCAGCTTCTCGTAGCCCTATTACGCTACCTCGTTCAGACGCAGTGAGGTGTTGATAATGACGTCGTAGTCGCCTTTAAGGCGTTCTTGACTTACATCAATTCACCTAATCTCAAAGGTAACCAATGCTAATGATCACTACAGCGTCTGTCCGCCTGCTTAGCTGAGTGCTAACTTGCTTGCCTACCATGCCGCGGGCCCGGGTTCGGGATTTTCTCCGCCAGTGGACTGGGTGTTGTGTTGTCCTCGTCCTCATCCCATCCTCACCGACGCACAAGTCGCCCAGTGTACCGTCACCTGAAATAAGACTCGCTCCCGGCGGCCAGACTTCCCCGGACGGGGCTTCCCGGCCAACATTGCCACACTACCATTTCATTTAATTACAGCGTGTATAAAAGCAAACCTGATCTCATCCTCACAGTGGCACTACTAGCGCTACTGTTATCCAACTGGGGCGAAATTTAAACAGCTATCATCTCTGAGATGTAACAACACACTTGCCAACTTTCGTTTATGTCGCACAGCTCCTTGGTGCTGCGAGTTAGTAACTTTTAACAATGATTTATTAAAGTCTATTTATAGATGATATCGAATTTGTCTGTGCAGCAGAAAGGTCCAGGTTCACCCCGGACGGTTGAATAAAATCTCCGGCAGGACGCCCCCGGACGCCTTCAGAATTAGGACGAGTGGGGGAAACCCTGGCGTATTGCAGCTCTGGTCTGGACCAACAACGATTAATAACTTATAACCAAACTAACCATTCCGCGAGTCGGTTGTGTTGAATAACTGGAACTGCGCGCTCAACAGAACAAGGCGAGAACAAAACCAAACTGTAGTATTTCATTTTATTTTTGCTGTATTATACTACATCTCTTCTGTCATATTTTGGAAATAAATTGTTGTGTTCAGTTTTCCTAAGAAAACTGGTACTTGTGTACGCTACTGCTACTTCTCCGTTTTCGATTTGTGCTGAGCATGCAAACACTACACTCTGCAATCTCTAAAACACTTAATATGGATAACACGATTCGAAACATTTATTAACGTAATATACAATGTTTAACTTGGTGTGCTGACGGCTGCGTGGCACTTAAAGTCCTATCCTCTAACTAACATAATACACTGAAAGTTAATTCTCTACTCCAGGAGTCTCCAAATTAATACACCAAGAGGGCCACATATCAAGTTTTGAATCTCAGTGGAGGCCAGATAATATATTTTTTCAGAATTTAAACAATAAAACTATAACAAAATATATAGTTGTTTAGCACAACACAATATTCAGTGAAAACTCAGGTACACTTCGTTACTCGTTAGCACAAGCAGCGAGAGGTACGAAATTTGTCTTTTTAATTCAAAATGTTCTCGAACAGTGGCTCTAACTTATTCTGCTGTATGAGTAAAATATCTGGTAAATGTTCGTCATTAAACTTAGTCTTGTATTTAGATTTTTTAAATTTCACAAACGAAATTTTTGTTCGCATATGTAGGTAGTATGAAACACGGATACCAAATGTCGCGCAAAGTCTTTGACCTTGAGCTACTTTTGTTCTCGACGAAAACAGAACAAGGCTTCCTTCCTTAGTATTGTCCGCCCCAATAGTTGAATGGTCAGCGTGACGGACTGGGTCGGGGATTTTCTCCACTCAGGGACTGGGTGCTGTGTTGTCTTCATCATCATTTCATCACAATCCGGCGCGCAGGTCGCCCAATGTGGCGTCGAATGTAATAAGACCTGCGCCAAGGCGGCCAGACCTGCCTCGCACGGGGCCTCCCTGCCAATGACGCCGAACGCACATTTCCATTTTTCCTTAATATTGTCCTTCATGGTGTCAATCTTGTAGATCAATGTCTTCCATTTGCAGTGCTGCCCGAACATCTTCCACTTCGCAAGAAAAGGATTGGTGGGAAGCATGGACTTCCTTGGAATGCGCATCTAAATTTGAGAACCAGGGAGAGAACTCTTTCTTCAGATCACCAAGAAGTTCCACTGAAAAAAGAGTGGGCAACGTGGATCAAGTTCACCTTCCAACGATACTGGGAATTGGTGAGGTTTGAGAAAATTTTCTATTTGACGTTGTGTCTTTTGGATAACTTTAACATGTGCGTTAAGGTGACCAATAATATTGCCCTCCTCTTGAAGATTTTTATTCAATTCATTGAAACAGAGAGCGACGTCAACAGACAAAGCTAGTTTCCAAAGCCGTTCTTTGTCAAACAGGGCTTTCGAAGGATTTTTTTTCTCATTCAGGAATATAGCAGTCTCAGTTCTAAAAAAAAAAAGCTTGAAAAATAGTACCACATGTAAACCTCTTTACTGCCGTGAGATATAGTAGATCACGTGATAAAGATTCTAATTCTTCTAGGAAAGACCTAAACTAGCAGTGTTTCAGTCCATGACATCTAAAGAAATTGACAACAGATATTATACGCTTCATTACACAGGACATACCCTCTGAATTTGAGAAAAGCGCTTTCTGCTTAATAGCGCAATGTATTGTCAAGCGTTTGGTAACACCACTGGCTTCGCATTCTGGGTTTAGTCTTCCATCGAAACCCGCATTTTTGCCACATATTTTTCTCCGCCAATCTGTTCCAACACAATTCAGCTGAGAAAGAGGAAGGTTGCACCTTTCAGCTAAAGTTAACTGTACCCTTTGAAAAATATTCTCACTTCTTGTTGCACCATGGGAGGACACTCTGATAGTTCTTCAGTAACTTAGAGTTACACGAGCAGGAAGAATCGCCCCTTACTTTAAAAAACTTTCGTTCAATCGCGGGTCGGATTCAGTACCTTCGTGGGCCGGATGTGTCCCGCGGACCGTATTTTGTAGATCCCTGACTTCTAATCTATGGATTTCCCTTTGGACTGCTGTCTATGACAATTATTGTGTTCAGTCTTTGCATTTGTATTTCAGTAGACACTCGGCGTTTAACTGACCGACGTATACGCTATTACGGCGGCAACTGTTGATCTGATTACGGTACACTGGAACGATAACACGGATCAACTGGTGAACCGCAACTGCGGCATTGAAGGAACTGGCTGAGTGTGGTCGCGCGTCACCACTTAACCGCGACCAGCGGAGTAATCTTCCACCTGGCATATCGCTGACGAAAGCAGAACTAGTTTCCGCTTTCAGCGTCCCCTGTAGCGGCTGGCATTACAATCGGCGGATGGATCTGACGTCATGAAGGACCCGTAGCGGAAGCATAAATTAGTTCCAGCATGTCAGCGCCATCTTGAAGACGATTGGTCGGAACTTGGAGGAGCCTGGCGATAGAGTGTGTCTGCTTGATGGCGCCCTCTGGTGCTGTCGCTGGGTACCTCACGACTGCGGACACAGCACTGTACATTCGTACCGGTTAAATGGGGTGTTCCGGGCGCCGTCTTCGCATTTGGATGCAGCACTGCAATCGACTACAATGTGAGTTACGAATTCTTTCAAACATCCCCGGATCATCTTGTAAATCTTGACAACACTACTCTGGTTCTTCAACCGTAGCAGCGGGAGTGCTGTACACTTCAGTTTTGAGATGACTTCAGATAGAAAAGTCGACAGAATTGAGGTCTGATGTTCTTGGAGTCCAGTATACAATAGGACCATATTGACACGTAAGATGTCTTCTTGAATTAGTAGCAGGAAGTGCTGTGCCCAATCATTCATCTACCACGTATCCAGAACATGGGCCATGGGTGAAATTTGACCCCAATTAGATCGGGACTTTGTTCATCCTGAAGCCAATGCCGGCTCGTAAACATACATTCGCAGTTATCTCGCAGACGGCTCGACATTCGACCCGTGCTCACTGCGACGTTTCTAAAATCGGCAGTCTTGTGATAACGAGAGAGATGGGAAAAGTAAGTAAACTGTTTATTATTTCCAAAGTAATCGCCATAACTGTTAATACATTTATCCTATTGTGAAACAAGACGGTGAATGTCTTCGTGGAAAAGTATTTACGGTTGTAAAGCGACTGTCTGCACTACGCTTGTTCGTCCTCTGCTTGACTATTGCTGTACGTATGGGCTTCTTACCCGACAGGATTGACAGAGGATATCGAAAAAGTCCAAAGAAAAACGGCTCTTTCTACACTACTGCGAATTAGGAGAGAAAGCGTCACGGATATGATAATCGTTTAAACAAAGGCGATCTTCGTCGCGAAATTGGATTTAACAACTTTCACCTCTAAATTTGACAATATTTTACTGTCGACAGTGTACACAGGGAGAAAATATCACAGTAATAAAATAAGATAAAGCAGAGCTCGTACGGAAAGATTTGAGTATTCGTTTTTCCCGCGCGCTGTTCGAGAGCGAAACAGTAGACAAATAGTTTGAAAGTGGTCCGAAGAACCTTCTGCTAGGCACTTAAGTGTGAATTGTAGAATAATGATGTAGATGCCTGCGAAACCATGATTGGACGGAGGCGCGCACCTCTTCGTCCCAAGCAAATCGACGGCCACGAATGTATTACGTCGAGGCTCCAAAAATATGGAAATCGCATGGGGACAGATCTGGAATGTACGGATGTGTAAGGATTTCGAGCGCAACCTCTGCAGCGTAGTCGAAACAAACTTGGCAACATATGGGCACTCCCCATGCGATTTCCATTTTCGATTTCCATGTTTTTGGAGCCCTGAAGACAGACATTCGTGGCCGTCGATTTGCTTCGGACGAAGATGTGCACGTCTGGGTACAATAATGGTTCCGTAGGCAACCATACACATTCTTCCATGAAGTTTAGTTCCTTTTTCCCATCGGTTTCGTTCTCATTTGATTGCCCCTTATACTTCTACTTGATATATCTTTAACTGCGTCAGTCTCTCATTATTCGCCTGTATACATCTTATACTTGGCAGCAGATCGTAGTCAGGCAGTCACTTCCACAACGCTTATTGACGAGCATGGGGCTAACGTGGCATGTGGGTCTGTAGTCTGTTTCTCAGTGCTCGCGACTGGCAGGCAGTGCAAATAATTGTCGAGAGAACAAGCAGTCCCCTGCTATGGCTACGCTGTCAGCTAACAGGTTGCCCCGCTCTGGACAAGAGCCGTGACCGCAGTCTCGCGCACTGGAGCGCGCAGCTGCAGACGCTGCAGTCCCGCCTGGAGCTGGAGGCGTCTGGAGCGCCGTTCACACGGAAGCCGACACGTGGCGCGGCGCTACAAAGGCGACAAGTCGCGAGTCCACGTGGCGGCCGGTCCGGCCGGATGCTTACGTCACGCGGGGACGGGCCCACAAAGAGGCACAGTTCACCAGCGGGACGCATCTCGCAGCGACGGAATGGACTGACAATTAGGCACATTGACCGCCGGGTTACGCATGGCACGCTGTGTAGTAGCCGGCTCTTAAGCCGTCACCACACGGGACGTGTTTCTGATCTCCAGGCACGCCAGACGTGGTTCACATCGTGGTCGGTTCGCACTTAGCAACGAGATGGTGCATCAAACGGTACGTTCTCCTCACCGTAATTTGGGACGGCAGCGATCTTTTGGGGCAGTCGTCTGGCACGCTAATCACACAGTTTCTTTGTCAAATTAACGCGCTTAAAATTGAGACGTTAGCTCTATTAAAACTCATATTTCCTGCCCTGTCGACAGGCTAATCATATGGTTCTGTTTGTAGTATCTTAGATAAAAAAATCAATATAACTAAATTTAAGGTAAAACGGAAAGTTCCACGTCCAGTCAGTGAGAACACTGGCTTTTAAAACTTCCAGTACAAATAGTGCGATACTAATTAACAACAGTCGCTCACATAAGATAAAAATTATTTCATCATTCTCACTTTTCACTAAAACCCAAAGTTCATTCTTACTAGATCACTGCTTCTGTTCAGTAGTGGCATTTCTAGAACATGTGAAATACAAGACCTGACACAAGAAGGTGCAAAATATAGTGTGTGTGTGTGTGTGTGTGTGTGTGTGTGTGTGTGTGTGTGTCTGGATTCATGTGTGTACATGCATGTTTTTGCTATTATGTGTCTTACAAACTGAAAACGTTTTTGGATGAACAATGAACAATGAACCGAATGGCAGTCGAATCAGGCGGTGATGTAGAAGGCAATCTTCCAGTTCATTGGTCCATATTTTCTGGAAATCACTCCTGAAAGGGGGCTCTCTTATATACGCGTAACACTGAATATTAACAGAATGTTTTACACATGCGAAGATGAAACAAATATATAATTGGATATAGCAAGTTGTGACTTCATAAGTCTACGTCTTTATTCATTACATTATGAGGAACTTTCGTAACCTGCGAACACGTCTTTCGTCTTATGATCTCCTGGTTTTAACCGCTGATATGTAATTAACTGACATTTAATTAAATTTAGTGTAGGAAGAACTACGTATTTTTCATTAATCTTCAAATCGTCATTGCCTTGAAACAGGATGATATCATGACACACAAGTTATAATACGAAAACATGCAAATATGAAAAGTCTTTAACAACCAATATGATGTTTTTTGACATTTCATTATATCAAATCGTACCAATATCGACGCGTTTTCGAGTAATCCTCAGTGTCCTGGTGCTTTGAAATAGCATATATTCGTAGGACTCACCAACTACGAACTTAAACAATAACTGACGAAATCCAATATGGCGTCTCCCAAGTTCCACTTGTTATTAGGAACGTTATCTTGCAGCTCGTTGTCCACGTTCCTCCCCACTAAGCAAAAACTTGACTTATTCATTCTTTTAGACTATTGAATGCTGAGGAACGTAAAATTTCGCATTGTGACGTCATAAAACTTGAACAAATTCTCGTCCACGAACGCTTTCTCGACTTGTGTGAGGACGGCTTTAGAACAAGCGAGACCAGTATGGCGTGCTGTGTTGTTGTCCTTGTGGTTACTTCTCAAGTAACTATTGCTCTATTTTAATTGCAGCTACAAGCTGCATTAGTCGCTAGCGTTAACGTGAGTTGCAGTTAGCCAAAAGCGCGGGTTAAAGACGTGACCTTGGTTGTAAAGTCAATTCTCTTTTTCTGTGACATGTCCATTTTGCTTCTTGGCAGTGGATATGGCCGTGGTAAGCCCGTTGTCATAGACACAGAGCAAGAGACGACTCTGAGCCGTTAAAATTTTTACATGTCGAGTCACACGATAAGGTCAGTTGACAAAATACGAGTCACCACCTTGACAGAACTCGTACCAGGTGATCTTGTGACCCACCACCAACGACGAAATTCATGGCAGTGAAGCCAGGTTTTCGTGCTGGAATCAATGGACTAATACGCGTCTACGATGTGGAGACACGACGAATGGCAGAAAGGAGCTATCAATTTAGGATGTGGCCCTGAATAAATTCGCCCGATTTGTTGGTGTACCAAAACGGGATGTTCGACATGTCTACAAGGCATGGTGTACCACTCGCAGGTATGTAACACGGCCCAGGAACAGCGCTAACCGGTAGCGAGGGGGGACGAGTGTCACACTCTGTCAGTGTCAGTCAGTCTCAAACCCGACAGGTGATGCTGCTGTCAGTGGACGCAGGTCCACCTCAACCCGTCTCCGAGCGAACGTTGTGAATCCTCCAAGACGACAGCTGTGTTCACAGGGCTGCTCACAAACGTTCTGATCTGACGAACATTCAGGCACTTTGTCACATTTCGACTTGACCGGTAATTCACCAAATCTTAATGTCATAGAAAATATGCGGAACTATGTGGAAGAGCAAGTGAAACGTAGCTGTCAACAACCTCAAAATTTGGTAGTTGTTCGGAATATATGCGGTAATTACCAACGAGTAGCTTTAGCTGGATATGGCGTACACGGGGAAAACTGTGCCCTACCTTCCTCAACAAATTAAGGCTCTTATGAAGGCTGCAGGTGGTGCTGCACGGTATTAGCGTGATGTTTCCGTGGGGTGACTATCTTTTGTCCAGTGTGCTTACTCTCACGTAATTTGCAAAGGTGAATGAAACCCTAGTCCGCCTATAGAGATTTAAATTTCTTGTGATTTCTCTAGCTCGTTAAATCGATCTTTAGGATGATACCTCCCTCAAGGCCGTGAATCTTTTTCACAGCCTTGCGCGCTGAGCATGTCTCGTTATTTTAATGGCAGGATGTGAAACTCCGACCTAGCTTCCTTTTCCCATGTAGAGTAAGCAGCAAAATCAGAGAAACCACTTAATGCTTGAAAAGGTGATGTATAGTCAGATATGGCAGTCTGAGTCCACGGTACGCTTTATCCCTTTCTAGTTGTTGTACCCTGCACATACCAGAACTCAGCCCCGGGAGCTAACTTTCAGACGTATACCATCGCCTCTTCTAGGCTTCTATTTCTCATAACTGAACACCCCCACAAGCTTTTCAGCCAACGACGGCAGCAGGCCATCATTCTCTGGTTAGCATCAAGATACAAGATACACACCTGTGCTACCTTTGTGCTCGAACAGGTAAAATCCTAAACAATTCCTCTTCTTATTGAGCACCAATCTTGCTCTTAGCGTCCGCTTTACACTTGCATAGAAAGCTAATACGATACCCTTCGTCAGAATGCCAACTGGTCTGGCCTTCGGTCCCATCCATTAAGAGTGCGTGCGTTGCAGCTGTTCTAATAAAGTTCCCAGGCTCCTTTAATGAGTTGTCGAAGTATTGTATACGCCACACCGACGTGATTGTTCTGCATAAGGACAACCTCAGTTTCATTTCTTCCCTCATACGTAAAACCTGGTGCTTCTGTTATTTCATCATTCGTTGCTTGTTTTAAGAACGCATACTGCGCTACATTAAAACGAATAATAACAATTGTTCACATCATCAATTTATATATGTATATCTGGCTTTCATACTTTTCACTGCAATCATGCGGCAGTGAGGAGTTTCTTTCCAAATCTAACAAATTACGGTTTAAGCAAGTATAAACAAATTTTGTTTCGCTGTTTTTCTCCGCGTTGAGGTTAACTTGTAGATTATTCCCGCACTTCGATATTATGCTGTGGCGCTAGTGGATATCTTCGTTGACTATCGACGCAGTGGTTCCAGGTTTTCTGGGGTAGAACTGACTGTCAAAGACTCCATTCAATCTGCGTCTCAATCTGAGAATCTGTTTGGAAAAAAGTAATCATATTAACGTAAAAACGGTGAAGTGAGATCAAATAGAAACGCGTGAACTAGGCAGGGTGGTATTAAAATTAACTCACGAATTCTACTCCACTGGCAAACGAAAGGAAAATTCTACACACATAAAAAAAGTGTTGCATCACCACGGTTCCCAGAACTCCTGAAGATAGACGTTGACTGTGGACATTGTATCACAGATACAGTCCCTTTGACTGTTCAAAGATGTCACTAAGCCCGCCCAAAGATGTAAACAACCATGTTTGACCGGCACTTATTAGACGGAGGGGGTCCGACAACCGATCAGTTCCAGCCATTCCACCAGGAAGAAAGTACACGACTCGTGTTGTCTGTAGTTCAACCATGCCTAGACGGTCAATACCGCGGTTCGATCACGTCCGCATTGTTACTTTGTTCCAGGAAGGGCTCTCAACAAGGGAAGTGTCCAGGCGTCTCGGAATGAACCAAAGCGATGTTTTTCGGACATGGAGGAGATACAGAGAAACAGGAACTCTTAATGGCATGCCTCGCTGAGGCCGCCCAAAGGCTGGTACTGCAGTTGATGACCGCTACCTACGCATTATGGTTCGGAGGAACCCTGACAGCAACGTCACCATATTGAATAATGCTTTTCGTGCAGCCACAGGACGTCGTGTTAAGACTCAAACTGTGCGCAATAGGCTGTATGATAGCCCTCGTCCATGGCGAGGTCCATCTTTGCAACCACGACACCATGCAGCGCAGTGCAGATGGGCCCAACAACATGCCGAATGGACCGCTCAGGATTGGCATCACGTTCTGTTCACCGGTGAGTGTCGCACATGCCTTCAACCAGACAGTCGACGGAGATGTGTTTTGAGGCAACCCTGTCAGTCTGAACGCCTTAGACACATTGTCCAGCGAGTGCAGCAAGGTGGAGGTTTCCTGCTGTTTTGGGGTGGCATTATGTGGGGCCGACGTACGCCGCTGGTGGTTATGGAAAGCACTGTAACGGCTGTACGATAAGTGAATGCCATCCTCCGACCGATAATGCTACCATATCGGCAGCATATTGGCGAGACATTCGTCTTCACGGACAACAATACGCGCCGCCATCGTGCACATCTTGTGAATGTCTTCCTTCAGGATAACGACGTCTCTCGACTAGAGTGGCCAGCATGTTCTCCAAACATGAACTATATCGAACATGCCTGGGATAGATTGAAAAGGGCTGTTTATGGATGGCGTGACCCACCAACCACTCTGAGGGATCTACGCCGAATCGCCGTTGAGGAGTGGAACAATCTGTACCAACAGAGGCTTGATGAACTTGTGGATAGTATGCCACGACGAATACAGACACGCATCAATGCAAGAGGACGTGGTACTGGGTATTAGAGGTACCGGTGTGTACATCAGTCTGGACCACCACCTCTAAAAGTCTCGCTGTATGGTGGTACAACATGCAATGTGTGGTTTTCATGAGCAACAAAAAGGACGAAAATGACGTTTATGTTTGATCTCTATTCCAATTCTGTGTACAGGTTCCGGAACTCTCGGAACCGAGGTGATTCAAAACTTTTTGTGATGTGTGTATTATAACGTCCTGTGCGTGCCGAGTTCTGCACTTGTAGCTCATAAAGTTAGGCGTTTTTGAATGTATCAGTTCGAAGTGATGACACTGTGCTGTTCATGGTGTCACACTGCATTTATCTCCAGCTCTGGCCCAGTAGCATGTTAAATTATGCACACTCGAAACAAAACTCTTCCAAGTAGATTAGTAATACCGCGGTCAATCATGGCAAACGTAGCAGTAGTAGTAGATGCCTATTGCACTCGAAATACATGAAGGTTCGATGTACGAATCACGAAAAGTCCGTTGTTATTGTGAGAGTTTCAGAACAATAAGAAAACTGAAATGACCCGGCTACGATTGTTAAAGCGTACATACCGAAATAATGAAGAGGTAACGGAACCATTAAACTGAAGGGACAGGGTATTTAAAGCAGGAACTGGATTAGTGTTAAGTAAAATAAAGAGCGAAGCGATAAGAGAGTAAGTGTAACGGGGACTGCAAGTGATCAACGCGTGAAACGAAGAGCGACAGCTGATCCTCAAATAAGCAAATTTAGCTTTAATGGTGGAAAAAGTCAGATTGAAAATTATCTGAATAATCATATTTATGTGTAACTGAAACCATGAATTGACAAAACTTTCTTCCACAGATTATTAAATATTGTTAGTTAGTATTTGAATTTTACTATTTTGGACTACCGTAAAAAGTAGAAAAGTCCTAGAAAAGAGAAGCACAAATCTCATGGAGTTGTCTGTTCAGCACCAGAACGTCCAAAACTGGTCAGAGAACTCCAGTGGGAGACGCCACAAGAAAAGCGATGCGCTACACGTGAAAACCTGCTCTACAAATTCCAAAACGGTCTTGCAGGGCGAATCAATAAAATAGCCATGGAAGAGAAACAGGGAAAGTCCGGATTGTATAGAGGTATATTAAAAATAGTGGCGAGATTTACAAATTGAAGAAATTGAACGCAGACATTCAACTGTACCATGACTTGGAGAGTACACGTATAGATTAGGTGTAGATTATTAGGGAGGGTTTGTGTACTTAGCGTTGACAATATTAGCACAAGGTGAGAAGCATAGCAGCCGTAAAAAGTAATATAAAGGGTTAACCAGACCTCCAGTGACGAGCCTTCAAGGTGGCAGCATGGACGAAAACTTGGGGTCTAAAATGTGTGTCTTAAGATCTATGAACACTGCTTCATCTTCGATACTGTAAACATATTTCTTCTACTGCGAGCTCTTTTCTTTTTATGTCGTGGTAGTAGGGCCGAAAACAAGAAACAATGTCCAAAAACATGGGCTCTAAAGTGCATACCTTATAGGCTACAAGCGTTTGTTCAGTAGAAGAGATGTGTTTCACAGTATCAAAGATGAACAAGTGGTCATAGCTTTTAAGATATGCACGCCAGAGTCCATGTTAAATGCCATATTTTCCTTGCTTTGGTCCATACTGTTGAATATTTGTCGCTGGAGTTCAGGTTCATCCTGTATAATCTGTGAAAAAGTTTGTGATGGCGGCACTTACTGGTCAGGGCTCGTGGCAGAGGAGACTCACAGCGCGCTACGTCCTTAACCCCAGCGCAGAAGAGGAGGGAAGAGAGCGGAGCGTCGCGGTACGAGGCTTTCTCTCTCTGCCTGACGCATCTCACCCTGCACCGCTTTGCTCCTCTGTTTCCGTCCGTTCTATGGAGTAAACAACCCTACTCTAATCTAATACAGTAACACAGCTACCGCTTGATATGGTTGGCGGGAGGGAAGGAGAACAGTCCGACGGCAACTCCTCAGGGTGCGTCAGCCATGCAAGTTCCTCGCCTCTCCGAATTCGCCTGCATACCACACTGTTGCTCATCCGCTTCTGGAACGCCTTTTCTTCAGTCGTCCAGTGACAACAAGGCCATTTGGGATCTGAGTGCGGTATGCGCTGGAGTGGGGAAAGTAGAACCCCAAATCCAAGGATTTAACCATCTGCCACCGTGGTTACTGCAGAGGAATGTAGTAGATTTAGATTTAGAGCAGTACAGGAGGTGTTGCACTCCCGCGTATGTTTTCAGTACGTTATTAAAGGACATGTTAACTGACCACCACGACTCTGCAGTTGTCTTTACGGATGTGCCTAAATGGGGCCTTCTGTTAGTCGCTCTGTTGTTTTCCCTGATTGTATCTCCAAGGACCGACTGTCTCGAGACTTTACTGTCAACAATGCAGAATTATATGCGATCTTTCGGGCACTGGTTTAGATGACACATGATTCGATTATTAAAATTTCTGCTCATGTTCTCCGAGTGATTTTCACTCTATGCAACGATTGCATCCATCAGATAAAGTAGTGCAGGAATATGTAGGATGTCCTCCAAATACAACGCCTGGGGAAGGAGGTGTCTTTTTGCTGGGTGCCAGGGCCCATGGGTATTGTGGGGAATGAAAAGGTAGGTATAGTAACCAAGGAGACGCGTTGCAACCCTCAGTTAGTTCGGTGTGCCATCCCCTGCTTTCTATCGCCTCGCTGTTGAGATAAAGAGTCTTATGTCGATGGCAGGATGAACGGCTGGTAGTGACAGACAGTACGCCACCTCTAGTGAAGCCCACATCGCTGCCGTGGCGCACTTCCTTCCAGCCACGTCGACGGGACGAGGTCCTGCTTAGTCGTCTTCGCATCGGCCACAGCCGTATAACGCATGGCTTCTTGCTCTAGTGAGAGCACCCTCCAATGTGTGGTGCTTGTGGCGTACATATTTCATTAGGCTATGTTTTATTTTCAGACCAGGGGGTGGCCCTAGATCTGCCGACAGATCTGCCTTCTATATTAAGTGCCTTTCCATCGAGTATGGTTAGAGTCGTAAAGTTTTGTGGGTTCTCCAACATTTTCCCATGAGTTTAGGGAAATATGTTGAAGGGACTCATGTATTTTGTAAGAGGTCCACAAGTTACCTTTCCCTGTGTAATTGTTTTAGCTGCTCTGTCGTTTTACTTGTGTTTGTTCCCTGGTGTAGAACCAGTCACCCTTTCTCCGTTGTCTTAAGGCGTGTGAGACTGATTGTGTGAGAGAGTCCGAGTGAAGTGGGAGTGTCTGCAAAAGAGTCTTTTTGTAGGTTTACATCCTCACTGTGTAAATCAATTTTAACGATTTCACATTTTGTTTCTTTTAAAAATCTGTCAGAGCGCTGGTAATCACGCCGTTGAGCGCCCATAAGGTCGAAATACACACACACACAGGAAAGGAGAACGAAATAAAAGTCGTGCGTAGGCTGTTAAGATGTCACAACAAATCAGTTAAGCGAAAAAAATTCTCATGTGAGGTCCTCTTTATTTTCAAAGCAATGTTAACAAAGCACATCGATGAAATCACAAAATTGTGTGTTTTCGTGTGACGCACGACACCTATGTACCGACAATTTCCAAGCACTTTTGGCGCTCTGTAATGTCCGCAAAAGAGAAACCGAAAATGAACGCAAGAATGAAGTAACTCATAGCATCACTTTTTAATTTTTTTTAATTTGGCGCTCATTTGGCAATCATACAGCCACACGAATTCTAACATCACAGCTCTTACTGCTGCACATCCATTTTGAGGGGACCGCAGGTTGGGGTCTGATAGGCTTGATTCAGCCACTCGCTGTCATACCTCCACACCGTCTATAGTAGTTTTAAAGCTGAGTTTGACTCCATAGAATCCATCAGCTACGCAATTTGAGACCTTCAACATCCTTTTCAAATGGATGACGTAACTAAATGTCAGCAAATTACAAAAATATTGAAAGCAAAAAAGTCTTACATGAAAAAAAACTTAGTGCGCCAAATAGTAACCGAAGAACCATAGACAGTATGTCGTGTCATCTATACGGGAGGAATTCGGAACTCAAGCAGATCTGCGACTTGATGTATGCTAACTATTGTGGCTCCTGAAATGGCATTTGATATTACCGATAACGCTCGAGAACTAACATTCTAGCAAGATGGGAATTCTACACATACATAACTTCAACAAATTTGACAACAAGCCCCAGTAATTCTTTTATGCACGCGAATCTTTGCCAGACTGGATTTATTACTAAAATTCATTTACAGATCGCGTAAATTTTTTTTATGGACTCAGAACAATGTGGCGCAGTGCTTATCACACTGGACCCGCAGTCGGGAGGAGCCTCCTAGCATTCAGATTTAGGTTTTTCATGATTTCCCTGAATCGCTCCAGGCAGAAACCAAGATGTTTCCATTGAAACGGCATAGCCGATTTGCTTCCCCATCCTTAATGAAACAATCCCAGCTTGTCCTGATAATGCCGCCGTCGGGATTTGTTCTTTAATCATAGTGATTTTTTAAAATTATGACAGTGAAAGCATCGTACTACCCAACGTCATGTTATAAAAAAAAAACTTCAAATACATGTCGTAATAATATTTAATTTTTATGTGCACGTATTGATAATCTGAAAATAGAAGGAAATAAAACGTTTATGACAATTGGAAGGTTGACGTAGGTTTGCTGGTCCCCTCGGGGAAAAAATCAACCTACCCACACACTAACCCTCGTTTTAGCGTCGCCCCAGGAACAAATCTACACCGAGAAATTTTATCATCCCGAAAAACTTTTTTGGCTGTTACGTATATGATCCTCATCCATACGATGTTATACATTGTTACAATGACTGGCGAATCTTTTGGATTTTGGGCACAAGATCATGGACTCCAGGGAATATCTGCAAGATGCAGGTGTGAGATGTGCGCTGCAAGATGGAGGTGTGAGATGTACCACTACCTTGCAGCTAAGAGGGCTCACTATGATGGGAAAGTACCGTTAACTCGTAAAAAAGCGAAAGATGTCGAGATATTTTGATGTCTTTGAAGCTACCAGATAAGTCGGAAAGCTAATTCTCTGCTTTTGCATCTCTAACTCTGCTCAGGACATCACTTCGAAAGTGTGCTTATTTAAATGTATGTTACAATCTTGACTGTGTCGTTACATGCTCCTCTAAGTACCTCGTTGTCAACTGAACCCCTGTTCTTCCTTCCTTACTTTATTTGTTTCGCTTCGTGGACAAAATGGCTCAAATGGCTCTGAGCACCAAGGGACTTAACTGCTGAGGTCATCAGTCCCCTAGAACTTAGAACTACTTAAACCTAACTAACCTAAGGACATCACACACATCCATTCCCGAGGCAGGATTCGAACCTGCGACCGTAGTAGTCGCTCGGTTCCAGACTGTAGCACCTAGAACCGCTCGGTCACTCCGGCCGTCGCTTCGTGGACATTCTCCGATATAATTACAGTGCTGCCGAGTCTGCAGAGTTTTGCAGTAGTTCACAATTGTAACTGTAAAACTTTGTGAAGAAATTTAGCATATCGCCACAGAAGAAAATGAACATCAGGTCAGAGCAAGCGATAAAAGTGAAATTTAGTGGAGTTACTCGGATCTTGAACTGGTTATAGGCCACAGCATAGGGTGAAACACTACTGAGAAAATTTACATAACAAGTATTTGCAGCTGGCTTCACAATGATTCTACTGCCGCCATTGTAGATAGCGCGTGAGCGACAGCGAAGACAAGTACGAGAAATTAGGGCACTTACGGAGGCATATAGACAGTCGTTCTTCTCTCACTCCACTTGCGAGTGGAACAGGAAAGAAAATTTTTAACTAGTAGATGTGTAGATGTAGATAGGTAAACGGAGCTTCATTACAAATGTAAATGACATTGCCAGCATTAGGATTGCTGTGTGCAGCACAGTGAACACACTACGTCAGTCCCGAAGTCTCAGTACTCTCTGTCTGAGTTGTTTTTGGAGAGAAGCGAAACTAATTAGAATGAATCTTTCACTCCGCAGCGGAATTTGCTGTGTTAAGAAACTTCCTGACAGATTAAAACTGTGTTCCAGGCAGGAACTCGAACCCGGGACCTCCGGTTCCGCGGGCATTGCTCTCACCAGAAAGAAGTAGAAGGGTACTGAGCCTACGGCACCGAGTACCGGTCCTGTAGATAGTTTTAATCTGCCAGAAAGCTACAGGCAAAACTATGATTGCCCGTGCGGACTCCTTGTACTGTTTGCACTACAAGGATACTGACGCTAGATGTTAATGAACATAACGACAAATTCATTCCCGACAAGTAAACAGATACCGAGGTAATCTGTCGGCCTACAAAAAACCCGCTCATGTGTGCAAAGACTTGGCTGGATCGTCGTTCCGGCTATCCACAACGAGAACCGGATCCGTAGAACCTCCTCCTTTCTCGGACGAGCTACCGCCCAAGTGCCCCTCATTCAGAGCTCGTTTCGGAGTGCGCTCAGCGTGCTACAGGCAGTGCTAAACGGCGTCTGAATTACGGGCGAGCCGGCTTGTTCTGCCGTATCCAGACTCCCCAAGGCCGCCGGTGGGAGTCGAATCTTGTCTGCGACTCGTTGCCTTTCCCGCGTAGCTGGACAGAGCCTCAATGGACTACGCACCTTGCTGCACTAACAGCTTCATTTAACCTGACCGGAGATATTCCCTCTTGGCATGAAAAATGATTTGTTTAACGTCTGTAAAGCAGGTTCTTTCACGTTATTGCGCAGCAGACAATTTAGTTCTATATAGCAACTCAAGAGAAAATTGCATGTCGCCTCTGATGGAAAATTTTGCGTCCTGTTTTCCTCTCAGTTTTAGCGCTCTGTAGGTGGTTTTTTGAATGCGAAAACTTATTATTAAAGAAACTGACTTTTCAGCTCATTTGGCTTCTCTTTCAATCTCAGTCTGTGTGATACATGGTATGTTGCAACACGTTTTCTGTGAAAAAGCCCAATACACACAAAATTTAAACCTACTTTATGCCAATCATTAGTTTTTATGTATACAATATGCGCTCACACAGCAGATATCAGGCTGTAACACACAAGTTGAAGTTGTTCTCAAGCCAAAGATTAGTTTGAACACCACAGTGCTTTACTAGGCATGTTCCTGCTGCACGTGGATGTCCCCGCCTCCCTCAGTCACTTTTACGGACTTACAAGCCTCCGGAGATGCGTAGGAACACGCTAGACAGTATTGACCCTATGACTTATCTCAGAAAACAAGTCAAGGAAAGGCAAATCTACGATTATAGCATTTGCAGTCTTGGGAAAGCTTTTGACAATGTTGAATGGAACACTCTGTTTGAAATTCTGAAGGTCGCAGGGATAAAACACAGTGGGCGAAAGGCTATTAACGACTGGTACTGAAATCAGACGGCAGTTATGAGAGTCGAGGGGCATGAATGGAAGCGGTGGTTGAGAACGGAGTGAAACAGAGTTGTAGCCTATCTTTGATGTTATTCAATCTGTACACTGAGCAAGCAGTAAAGGATATCAAAGAAAAATTTGGAGTAGGGAATAAAGTTGAGAGAGAAGAAACAAAAACTTTAGGGTTGCCAATGACATTGTAATTCTCAAATGTTCAAATGTGTGTGAATTCCTAAGGGACCAAACTGCTGAGGTCATCGGTTCCTAGACTTACACACTACTTAAACAAACGTATGCTAAGAGCCATACACACACACACACACACACACACACACACACACACACACACACACGCGCGCGCACACACACACACACACACACACACACACACACACACACGCCCGATGGAGGACTCGAACCTCCGGCGGGAGTGGTCGCGCAATCCCACTGTAAGTCTGTCAGTGACACCAAAAGACTTGGAAGACCATCTGAACGGAATGGACAGTGTCTTGAAAGGAGGATATAAGATGAACAGCAACAAAAGCAAAAGAAGGGTAATGGAATGTAGTCGAATTAAACCAGGTGATAGTGAGGGAATTAGATTAGGAAATGAGACACTTAAAGTTTGAGGTTTGGCATTTTGGCAGCAAAATAAATAATGAGAGGTGATAAAACGTAGACTGGCAATGGCAAGGAAAGCGTTTTTTAAGAAGAGAAATTTGTTACCATAAAATATAGATTTCAGGCTTAGGTAGTTTTTTTCTTAAGATTTTCCTGGAGTGTATGGAAGTCAAACACGGACATTAAACAGTTTAGACAAGAAGAAAATAGAAGTTTTGAAACGCGATGCTACTTAAGAATGCTGAAAATTAGATTGTTAGAGCACTTAACTAATGAGAGTATTGAACAGAACTGGAAAGTAAAGAAATTTGTGGCATAACCTAGTTAGAAGAAAGGATCGGTTGTTAGAACACATTCTAAGACGTCAGGGGATCAGCAATCTATTATTGAAGTGAAGTGTGAGGGGTGGAATTCGTAGAGGGAGACCAAGAGATAAATACAGTAAGCACATTCAGAAGGATGTAAGTTGCAATAGTTATACGAGATGAAGACCGTTGCACAGGATAGAGTGGCGTGTAGAGCTGAGTCTAATCAGTCTTCGGACTGAAGACCACAACAATAACAGTCAGCCAGCCAGCCATACGGGGACCAACGATGTTAGGTGGATTCCTAACAACAAGGCAACTTGAATTTACAAACATAAAATCTTAGTTAGTTGGTTGATTAGTATACGTTCTCTCTAGATTAGTATATGAAACCTACGTTACTTGGGAATCCAAAATTGACTGCATTTGAAAAATTTATAAAGTAGTTCAGCATTTAATTACTAATGTAAAATATTGGTAATTGCCGTACTCTCAAGGCGCAAAGTGATGGATTCTTAGGTCTGAAGGAAGCGAAATTACAGTATCCCGTCTCTTCGACGACCATATCATTAGAGATGGAGCACAAGCTCGCGTTGGGGAAGAAAATCATCCGTGTTCTTTTTTCAAACGAACCAATCAGACTTTGCCTGAAGTTATTTAGATAAACTAAACGGGATGGCAGGATGCGGTTTGAACTGCTGTCCCTCAGTATGCCCGTCCAGTGTCTTCGCCACTGCGCCAGCTTACTCGATTTCTTAGTTTCACAGGTTGGATAAAATGTAATGGTAACACTGTTATAATTCATCAGTGTCTTCACCACTGTGGCAGCTTACTCAGTTTGTTAGTTAGACGGGCTGGATAAAAAGTAGTGGCAATATGGTTATAATTCATACCGCAATTTATTGAGAGTCGTTCACCGTATTGCATGCCCTCAATATAATCGCCCCGCATCTCAGCTACCTTTCCACATACAGATGGAAGGCGGCGTATATCGTCAGCCCATACATCTCTGTCGATGTCTCGCAAGCACCGCCCTATAGCACTGATGATATCTTCTCTTGTGTTTTTGGCGAACGTGTCGCTTGGATGCTTATCTGATGTATACGGTGGATGTTCCAGTACCTGACGCCCCCACGTACGCAGCAGATCCTACGCGGGGTCTGCCGTGTGGCATCGTGCATTGTCACGAAGAATAATGGGATGCAGTGCCAGAACGTGCGGTTGCTTTCTTCTCAGTGCGGGACGAGAGTGATAATGTAAGAAACTGCAGTGCTAGGCTGTAGTGATCGTGTGCCCCTGCAGCGCAGCGTGATGCAGAAAGCCCAATAATGCAATTCCTTACATTACCTTCGTCTCCCACTGAGAAGAAAGTGACAACAGCTACTGACACTGCAACCCGTCATCCTTCATCACAATGCACGATGCCACAGAGTGAAACCCGTGCAGGAGCTCCTGCGTACGAGGGGTGGGAGACACTGGAACATTCACCGTGAGTCCGTGCAATTACGATCTGTTCGCCAAAATGGAGGAACCTCTTCGTGGCACGAGCTACACCACACGAGAAGACCTCATCCACGCCAATAGGGCGGTCCTTGTGACATTGACAGAGATGGACGTGCTGACGATGTACAGCAGCTTCCATCTGAGTGGGAGGAGGTGATCGAGATGCGGAGCGATTATACTAAGGGCATATAATACAGCGAACGTCTGTCGGTAAAGGCTGGTACAAGTTACAGCAGTGTTGCCCCTACTTTTTATCCAACATACGTACTTCGGTGCGTGCTTAGCTGTAATCGCCGTCACTTTAGCACGGCCAGCGACGAATCACACACTCGATACAGCATAGGCCGTCCTGAAATCACGCAGTCGACAGAGGACGCCGCAGCAAAAGAACCGAAAAGTTGCTGCATTTGGAATACAGATGCTGCAGCTCATACGGCGGCTTTCTGCAAACTGCACTGTTGTAAGATTGCCAGAACTAAGGACCATTACTTCACGCATGAGTTTCGCCACGACAATTGGTCTTTTTCCAGCAATACATACCACTGCCTGAAGACGATGCGCTGGCGCTTAGACGAAATCCCCCTCGTGCTTTACGTCACCATCCCATCTAACGCACGAGATCCTCTGCAATTATTACTACGACTGGAAAGACTGAAACAGTACATATTTTATGCTCACCGTATGTCTTCATTTTCCAGATTATATGAATTAAGAACCAAAAGGTGACGGCAAAACTCTTAATAAACATCTTTTGGAAGAAACTGAAACAAGTGTTCTGCGAAAAGAGCAGCTCTCCAAGACCACATGACGGTCAAAAACCACACCACAATTATATTTCCAACAGGGAATATTCGATTATACACTCCTGGAAATTGAAATAAGAACACCGTGAATTCATTGTCCCAGGAAGGGGAAACTTTATTGACACATTCCTGGGGTCAGATACATCACATGATCACACTGACAGAACCACAGGCACATAGACACAGGCAACAGAGCATGCACAATGTCGGCACTAGTACAGTGTATATCCACCTTTCGCAGCAATGCAGGCTGCTATTCTCCCATGGAGACGATCGTAGAGATGCTGGATGTAGTCCTGTGGAACGGCTTGCCATGCCATTTCCACCTGGCGCCTCAGTTGGACCAGCGTTCGTGCTGGACGTGCAGACCGCGTGAGACGACGCTTCATCCAGTCCCAAACATGCTCAATGGGGGACAGATCCGGAGATCTTGCTGGCCAGGGTAGTTGACTTACACCTTCTAGAGCACGTTGGGTGGCACGGGATACATGCGGACGTGCATTGTCCTGTCGGAACAGCAAGTTCCCTTGCCGGTCTAGGAATGGTAGAACGATGGGTTCGATGACGGTTTGGATGTACCGTGCACTATTCAGTGTCCCCTCGACGATCACCAGTGGTGTACGGCCAGTGTAGGAGATCGCTCCCCACACCATGATGCCGGGTGTTGGCCCTGTGTGCCTCGGTCGTATGCAGTCCCGATTGTGGCGCTCACCTGCACGGCGCCAAACACGCATACGACCATCATTGGCACCAAGGCAGAAGCGACTCTCATCGCTGAAGACGACACGTCTCCATTCGTCCCTCCATTCACGCCTGTCGCGACACCACTGGAGGTGGGCTGCACGATGTTGGGGCGTGAGCGGAAGACGGCCTAACGGTGTGCGGGACCGTAGCCCAGCTTCATGGAGACGGTTGCGAATGGTCCTCGCCGATACCCCAGGAGCAACAGTGTCCCTAATTTGCTGGGAAGTGGCGGTGCGGTCCCCTACGGCACTGCGTAGGATCCTACGGTCTTGGCGCGCATCCGTGCGTCGCTGCGGTCCGGTCCCAGGTCGACGGGCACGTGCACCTTCCGCCGACCACTGGAGACAACATCGATGTACTGTGGAGACCTCACGCCCCACGTGTTGAGCAATTCGGCGGTACGTCCACCCGGCCTCCCGCATGCCCACTATACGCCCTCGCTCAAAGTCCGTCAACTGCACATACGGTTCACGTCCACGCTGTCGCGGCATGCTACCAGTGTTAAAGACTGAGATGTAGCTCCGTATGCCACGGCAAACTGGCTGACACTGACGGCGGCGGTGCACAAATGCTGCGCAGCTAGCGCCATTCGACGGCCAACACCGCGGTTCCTGGTGTGTCCGCTGTGCCGTGCGTGTGATCATAGCTTGTACAGCCCTCTCGCAGTGTCCGGAGCAAGTATGGTGGGTCTGACACACCGGTGTCAATGTGTTCTTTTTTTCCATTTCCAGGAGTGTATGTACGTATCACTATAAGATTGTCGTGTCATCAACCCAACGTACCAGGATAAAAATTTTTAATTTAGAAATTCCTCAGCGTTGTTTATAACAGCTGCACCCTAGTTGAGTACATTCCATCACAACCACAGGTGGAAACGCAAGCGGCCAAAGACACTGCTAGCTAGGGCATAACCACCTATGGTAAACTAACATACGCAAACAGCGACAAACGCCGGTAAGCCCCTGCACATCAGCAACACTGACTGGCAACTACCAGCTGCTATTAGAGCCAACCAACAGGCCACAGCAGGGACACCGACGAGCTCGCCCACAGACGCACGAACAATCTGCCAACACTCCCTCACACTGTGCCTCCGGTATATGACCTATCGGACACAAGACCGATAACAAACCTACTGTTGCAGGTTGCAGGACGCTGAACGAGGACTCTGTACCAGCACCCAGCGCCAGCCGCCGAGCAGCACAAACGCACAACGTCAAGGTATCGACATGCATGATACCCACTACTAACAAAGCCTATCCTTACACAACCTATCGCAGGCAGCAAGACAACCGCTACTGCTCTTGCCGCCCGACCTAACTTTCGCAGAGGTTTTTTTCTCTTGGCTCTTGCTTTGGCACTTTTTTTCCTCTGCCCTTCAAACCGCTACCCTTCGTCAGATTTCGACCAATCTATCTCCAGATGAGCGCGTATTAATGGTTAATCCTAACCAGACGTACGCAGACATCGCAGTACCCACATCCTGCGACACCTCACTTTCGTGAATACTAACCCTTATACAGAGATGGCAGTAGACCTTTTGTGTTGGCCATCATGCCGGTGTGGGCGTGGAGGGGCTCCACCTCTTTTTTTTTTAAAAAAATAATTGGGTACATTCCTCACGAGAAATGTTTTAAGCGCTTCAGTGGGTGGCAGTAGACTGATGAGGTCTCTGTTTCATACGAAGGATGTTGCCACATGGGTTTCACGTCCCCGTCTAGTACTGGAATTTTGGACCTATGTAGTCTAGATAATTTTGACACGTTTCACCCACTAGCGGACAGTAACTCTCGCAGATACTGATTTCCTAGTCTTCAACAATGGTAGATTATAATATCGGCGGTTCACCGTCAAACAACCATCTTCATGTTATTCGGATTAATAGGCCCTATACAGATGGCACACTCTGAGTGTGCCATCTCTTTGTATAATGAGACTAATATCCATAATACGTCGTTAATTTGTATCCAATCAAATCGCGTTTTTTGTTCCTAAAAGGCAGAACTGATACAAATCGCACGATATTATGAGTTCAATGAGTATATGACTTAAGTTTCTTACAATAGCCGGAAAATTCTGACATTCTTACTGCAGTTGTCCTTATCGACAGGGAAGCGCCACACTTAGTGTTGTCAGTGGCTAATGGTGCATGTGCATTGTGTTCACTTTCAATAGTGACTCTTGTTTATCAGATGTTCTTGAATCTGAATCACCAAGGGCGGAAGGAAGGTAACGGTTTAAAGTCCCGCCGACAAACAGACGAAACACAAGCTCGTATTGGACCATAGTGTGTAAGGAAATGTGTCACGTTCTTTACAAATGAAGAATATTGGCATTCACCTTAATCGATCTGGTGTACCACACAAAACATACACTGAGGTGACAAAAGTCAAGGAATACCTCCTAATAGCCTGTCGGACCTCCTTCTGGCAGGCGTACTGCCGCATCTCGACGTGGCTTGGACTCAACAACTCGTTGGAAGTCCCCTGCAGAAATACTGAACCATGCTGCCATTTTAGCCATCGTTAATTGCGAAAGCGTTGCCAGTGCAGCACTTTGTGCACTAACTGACATGTCGATTATGTAATATTAATGTTCGATGGGATTCATGTCGGGAGTGCGTAAATCATTCGTTCGAACTGTCCGGAATGTTCTTCAAACCAACCGTGAACAATTGTGCCGCGATTGCAAGGCGCATTGTCATCCAAAATAATTCAGTCATTGTTTCGGAGCATTCAATCTGCGAATGGCTGCAAATGTTCTCGAAGCAGTCGAACATAATCATTTCCAGTAAGTGATCGGTTGAGACCTGCAGCCAGTCCATTCCATGTAAACACAGTCCACACTATTATAGAGCCACCACCAGCTTGCACAGTGCCTTGTTGACAACTTGGGTTTGCGCCACGCTCAAACCCTACCATCAGCTCTTACCAACTAGAATCGGGACTCATCTAACCAAGCTACCGTTTTCCAGTCGTCTGGAGTCCAACCGACAAGGTCGCGATAGCAGGAGAGGTACTGTAGGCGATGTCGTGCTGTTAGCAAAGGCACTCGCTTCGGTCGCCTGCTGCCATAGCCTATTAACGCCAAATGTCAATGCACCGTCTTAATCCATACGGTCGTCGTACGTCCCAGATTGATTTCTTAGGTTATTTCTGTAGTGTCGCTTGTCTGTTAACACTGACAACTCTGCGCTAACGCCGGCCGCGGTGGTCTCGCGGTTCTAGGCGCGCAGTCCGGAACCGTGCGACTGCTACGGTCGCAGGTTCGAATCCTGCCTCGGGCATGGATGTGTGTGATGTCCTTAGGTTAGTTAGGTTTAAGTAGTTCTAAGTTCTAGGGGACTGATGACCACAGCAGTTGAGTCCCATAGTGCTCAGAGCCATTTGAACCAATCTGCGCTAACGCTGTTGTTCTCGGTCGGTAAGTGAACGCCTTCAGTCTCTGCGTTGTCAGTGGTGTGAGGTAATGCTTGAATTTGTATTCTAGGCACACTGTTGACACTGTGGATCTCGGAATATTGAATTCCCTAATGATTTCCGAAATGGAATGTCCAATACGTCTTGCTCCAGATAGTATTCCGCCTTCAAAGTCTGTTAATTCCCCGCGTGCGGCCTTACCCAGTCGGAAACCTTTTCACATGAATCACTTGAGTACAAATGACAGCTCCACCGATGCACTGACCTTTCATACCTTGTGTACGCGATGCTATCGCCATCTGTATATGTGCACATCGCTGTGCCATGAGTTTTGTCACCTCAGTATAAACCTGGGTGACCTGACGACTGCTTGTTGCCTGCACTTCGAGCACGGGAGTGGATGTTTCGTCAATACCGTCCTCCGCAGACAAGGACTTTAACGCGCGCTGGTGCGAAAATGGTTCAAATGGCTCTAAGCACCATGGGACTTAACATCAGTCCCTTAGACTTAGAACTACTTAAACTTAACTAATCTAAAGACATCACACACATCCCTGCCCGAGGCAGGATTCGAACCTGCGACCGTAGTAGCCGCGCAAGGTTTCGGACTGAGGCACCTAGAACCGCTCGGCCACAGCGGCCGGCCGCGCTGGTGGGCTGGGCCTCCATGCGGAGGTAGCCGATCGATATATAGCGGCAGAAAAAGAGTCAGCAGAATTAATGTGTGTGGGAGGTGGCTCCACATGGGTGATGGCCTGCAGACCTGATGCCTCTACCGTGACTTAAGGCGAAAACTCTCCGAAGTGTACGTTACGTTTTCTGCTGTCCAGTCGAGTTGTCGATCGTTTCCACGCAAATATTTCCATGACTAGCCTAGCCATCTTCGCCAAAGCCCAGTGACCTGGGCTAAATCGCAAACTTCCCGCAGTGCGTCATGGCATGGAGGCATCCGTCGGATGCGGCCGACAAGCTCAGCGATCTCCTTCGTCGCTATTCGAAAGAGAGGGTTCCGAACGTCACCGGATTTCAGCTCTGTTATTTCTCCTAAAATGCTGCAGGCACTCACCGCGATCATCTGTGTCTAGCAGTAAGATTTACAAATTCGTGGAAAAAGGTGCCAATGTACGTAGAAAAATTACGAATCTTCATTGCGGTTGAGAATACTTTTTATGTTTCTTTGTGACATAGATTATTAGATTCGTTTCTTGCTTCGAGTTGTTTCCTTCTAAATCGTTGAAACGCTATCATGCGGATTCAGCAGAAGGTGGTCCAGTCACATTAATGTGACCACATGTCAATAGCGTGAATAAACACCTTTTGCAGCGCGTAAGTGCAGGAAGAGAGGGAGCGAGGTTCTGGAAGACACCGACAGGGACGTAGAGCCATGCCGACTTCAGCGCAGTGTCCAGCTGCGCTGGGTTTCTCGGTTGAGCATCCGTGGCGCGAACAGCCCGATCTACGTGGGCCTATAGATTCTGGACTGGATTTAAATCCGGGAAGTTCGGTTGCCAGGGGATTACCGCAAACTCATCCTGGTGCTCCACCAGCCACGCTCGTACACCGCGAGGTGTGTGGCACGTTGCATTGTCCTGCGGTAAATGCCGTTCTGTCGAGGAAAAAAAAACAGCATGTTGTGGTGGACAGGATCCCCGAGAGCAGATATGCATACTTGTGTAGATCCATAGTGCCTTTCAGAATGACGAGATTACCCAGGGAGTATGACAACAACATTCCCAACACCATAACGCTCCATCATCCGGTTTGGAACCTTCCGACAATTGTTGCAGGGTCGTACTCGCACTGACACGTGTTCGATGGGGGGGGGGGGGGGGCGCTAAAACGTGATTCATATGAAAATGCCACCTGCTGGCACTCCGTGGACGTCTAGTTGCGCCTTTGGAGTGCAACTTCAGTCTTCGTTGCCGTTGAACAGCAGTCAGCTTGGGTGAACAAACCACGCGCCTATTACAGAGACCCATAAGAGCAACGTTGGGTGAATTCTGGTTGAGGACACGCTACTGGTAGCCCTTTGATTCATTTGGGAGGTCAGTTGCTCAACCGTTGCACGTCTTTTCGCCTGTACACACCTCCACAGCCTTGGTTTGTTCAACCCTGTCATTTATGGCCCTTGGTGCACCACAGTCGCCTCAGCGCCAGTTTTGGATAGCACCATTTTGCCGTGCACGATATACTTTAACCACGGCTGCACGCGAACAGGTTACAAACTTCGGAAATGCTTGTACACTTGGCCCGAGAGCCAATGAACATCCTCTTCTGGACGTCGGATAAATCGCTCCTTTTCCGCATTACGATAACGACTGAACTATTTTCCACGTCCCACTGACACACGTTATACACACTCCACTGTCGGTGCTGGTCCCTGCCGCCTGTGAGTGGTCATTGCACGTCGAAGTCGAACACAGACGGTGGCCACATTAATGTGACTGGACCGAGTATGTACAATATAAGTTATTGAGCTACTCGGTAACGATGCAGGCTCCATGAGGTTACTGGGTTGGGTTGTTTTGGGGAAGGAGACCAGACAGCGAGGTCATCGGTCTCATCGGATTAGGGAAGGACGGGAAAGGAAGTCCGTCGTGCCCTTTTAAAAGAACCATCCCGGCATTTGCCTGGAGCGATTTAGGGAAATCACGGAAAACCTAAATCAGGATGGCCGGACGCGGGATTGAACCGTCGTCCTCCCGAATGCGAGTCCTTGGGCGGAGTAAAGATCGCAGAGAATGACAGTAATGGAGAGCATCTTGCGGAGAGGTGAAGCTTAGAGCCGGCGCAAGAGGTGCGCTCGTATAACGAGAGCATTAAGTGGCGTACTGCCGAAGGCTGGATTGAATCCCAGTACATGAAATATGAAATATAATTTTGTCATGTCAGAAATGTTCATGAGCAATATGGTTTATAATTCTGAAACATAAAATGTAACCACTGCGCCACCTCGCTCGGTCATGAGGTTATTCGCGGATGATCCATCCTATTGACGGTAGCGAACCAAGAGGATTCGAGCTAAATGCAGGAAGACCTGCAGCGGATCGCCGACTGACGCAGGGACTGGCAGTAATAATGTAACACATTGCGCACAGATGAAGAAATCCACTGGTATTCATTAGCAATAAATCACTGGAAATAGTAACTTCTGTAAAATACCTGGGAGTAAACATCCGGCGCGACCTAAAGATGAGTGACAAGTGAAAGTAGATGCCGTATTGGGAGAGTCTTAAGAAAAAGAAGTGACTTGTAAAACACACCTTCGACCGATTCTTGACTACTGTTCACAAGACAGACTTACCATTTACAATTAATAGAAGTGACAGAAGAAGATCCAACGAAGAGCGGCGCTTTTCGTCACGAGATCGTTTACTTGGCGCGTAAGCGCTACGGAGATGTTCAACAAACTCCAGTGCCAGACGGATGTGGTGTATCACGGAGAGGTTTACCGCTGATATTCCGAAAGATTACAATCCAACAGGAATCGGGCAACATAATTATTACATCCTCCAACATACGTCCTGCGAAATGATTACTATGAGAGAGCCAGAGGAAATAGAGCTCAAACGGAGATTTCGACAATTATTCTTCCGTCGCGCCATTCGTAATTGGAACAGGAAAGGTGGGAACAAATGCTGGTAACAGAAGTACCTTCCGTCACGCACCTAATGTGGCTTGAGGAGTATACGTAGAAGTAATTGAAACCAGAATTCATACTGTCTGTTAGGACAGCATCAAATTTCTAAGAGAATGTTGTGGGCGTCTATTATACGTGTTGTGTAAGAAATTAGGAGAAAAATATGACAGTTCGGGAGGTGCCGTGGTTTTGGCGGAGTAAAGATTGCGGAGAATGACAGTAATGGAGAGCATCTTGCGGGGAGGTGAAGCTTAGAGCCGGCGCACGAGAGCATCCAGTGGCGTACTGCCGAAGGCTGGATTGAATCCAAGTATGTGAAATATGAAATATAATTTTGTCATGTCAGTAATGTTCATGACCAATATGGTTTATAATTCTGAAATATAAAATCTTTCTACCAAGGTGCGACGGAATGTCAATTATCATGCAAATGCCGTCTCGTTTGCTTGCTTCTGTCTCCTTTACGCATATTAAGCTGACGCCTCAAACAGCGCATTCAGTTCAGCTATCGACTGGTGAGAAACAGGTTAGTGGGGCTTGCCTAGTGGCGAGATCCTGTTTCAGGCGCCCCGCCAACGATCGATGTCAGCCAAGTCGCTGGCGATACCGTGAATCACGTGGGCGGTGCCGAGTTTTGTGCTAGCTGCTGATCTCGTGTCATTTCCATAGTCGTTTATGACAGCGTAGGTACTAGACTGCAGTCAACGCGCTCTAGTCACGAACATACACTTTGAACAGCCGCTCGATGGTGAACTGTTGGAGGCAGGCGGTGGAAAACTTGTTTCCTTAGCACAGTTCTGCCGATTTCTGTGTATGTGACAACGGCGCCTTGTTACGCTTCCCCTTTGTCATTTTTATCGCAAAATGTAAACTTGGGCGAAACTTTCTCGAGATAAACCGCCGGCATTCACTCACGTTCGGCGCCATCCTACCACAAACACCGCTAGTCACTATAAACTCATGTAGTGTGAACGAAGTCAACTGTGCTCTACTGCTTGTCCGAAACCATATCACTTACCGAAGAAACACAGCAGTAGATATCCTTTTTATGGGGTCTTTTAAAATGTTTTCATTTCATTCACATAATGGGAAAAAAAACAGCCCAATACAAAGAATAGAATCGTCTTGGCACGATGAGGCAAACCAAAGCAAACTTCCGCATTGTGGCCCAGACAGGTCAATCGAGACCGACCGACCACCGTGTCACCCTGTGCCTCTGGCATCATTTGGATAGGGGAGTGAGGTCATCACACCGCTCTCCGGCCGTTGTCGGACTCGTTGACCGTGGAGGCGCAACTAATCCGTCGAGTAGCTTCCCAATTGCCCTCAAAAGGCTGAGTGCACCCCTTCCCGTCCTCTCAACAAGGAAAAAATCGTTGATATTACCGGGAATCGAACCCAGGTCCTCCGCTTAGCAGCTGGACGCATAGACCAAACAACTACGGCGACGGACACTGAAGAGGGATTGATACCAGTAAACACTGATTTTGTTACAGTGGGACGTGTCGCACAGTAGAATTAGTCTAGAGCCAGTCTGGTAAGCGACTCTTTCAAACAACTGCGATGCATATATTTTATTCGGAACTAGCGAACGCTACAATGCTTCGCAGTTGGTAAACATCTATGGGAGTTGGATATAAATCCTAATCTCCTTCTCTCCTCCTTTCTCTATCCCTCACCTGCTGCCCACGCCTTTTGTTCATCTCCTTCTCGTCCCCCTGTCTCCGTTCATCCCTCCCCCCCCCCCCCCCCCCCCCGCTCGTTTTATCCCAGACTCTCTACCCATCTCTTCCTCCCTCATCTCTCTGTCCATATCCTCCTTCCCCTGATTTATATCTATTTCTTCCCCCTTCTCTGTCCAGTTCCTCATACCCCTACCTCTGACCATATATACAGTATTGTTACTGCAAACGGAACATTGATTGGGAATAGAAGTCAAAATGAATGGGCAAATCGGTTGGAATCATTAGTTCACGAGGTATGAGAAAGACCTTTCCAGATGCTGCGTCTGTGAGGGTAGTAGCTTTAATGATACTATTTCACATTGTTTTAATCTACGAACAGGTAGGATTTAAAGTTAGCCATATGCACAACTTTCCGTTTTTCTGTTAAACATGACTGCAAAAAGGAAAACAAAACCGCACATTTTCACAGCACAGCTTAGCGTGTTCTTTCTCGCAGCCTGGTTAACAGAAAATGTTTATTGTATAATAAGTCTGTATATCCAGTGGTTGTCGGATGGCCAGTTGGTCGAAAGGGGATTCATCCATTCTAATCTTTCCTTCAGTTTGTGTTAATTGAAAACAAAACGGAGCAGAACGATTTCCACGCCTCACTGATAGCATTCTTTCTAGAGAAATAAACCACGAACTGAAATCAATTAAATGTTCGCAAGCCACCAAATTTGAACGAATCAATTCAGCCCTTGCAATACACCGAAGTTATGATCACCATCTATAACACACTGAAATACTGCTATCAATTGTATTCTTTTTTGCAAAACATCAATATTCAACACGGAATTTGTTGTTATGAAAAGGAAAAGCATGCGACAGCAGAAGTGTCAAACTGAACGCACATTTTTTTCTCATGAAAATATGTAACAGCAGAACTGCCAAACGAACGTCACATTTCTTTCACTGAAATTTTCATGCAAATGATTTTTTTGCATACAGATGAAAACTGGTAATACCATGCCAGAATGAATTTATTTCGAAAACTTTACCGCCAAAGAAAATTTATTCAGATTTAGCGAATATTTATAAGCAGTATACGTTTTTATTTCCTACAGAAAAAAATTGATGAATTCAGATGTAACCGTACTTCTCTAGAAGATGGGCCACATAAAGGAAGTTGCAAAAGTTCTGCTACTGATGGAAATATCGGGAAAGTGTATAGTTTTAGGTTGGGCGATCGGCGATTGAAAATGTACGAAATAACTGACAGCGTAGGCGTGTCGGGAGAACGAGCGCGGTTCATTTTACACGGAGAATTAAATATGTAAGATCTCGGCGCAAGGTGAGGGCAGCAGTAGCCGAATGCTGGGTAAAATCAAACGCAGAAACGAATTATCGAGTAATTTTTGGAGTGTATTAAAAAGAGAACAAGGATTTCGTGTATCGATCGTGTATTGGATGAGTCGTGACTCCATCACGATAGAAACGAAACAGCCATAAATGTATTTGGTCGACACCGGAGAGTAAAAAGTGACGAAGTCGATTTAATTTTTCGCAAAATTTATTGCCAGTTTTCTTTCTAGAATGTGAAAATGATTGTTCTTAAGGATGATTTCGCAAAGGTTTTATGTGACCTTTGCTCTTGGTAGCTCCTGATATGCCACCTTTTGCTTAGGTCAGCGTATAGTATAAGCTGTAAATATGGCTTGAAAAGTAGGCTGTGGCCACTGAAAAGTGTTTATATTTAAAAATGCTCACAAAGTTGTTCAGTCTTCTAGTAGAAGCCTCACTGAAACGTTGACTTCTAGAATGATTTGACGTGGTTATCGGGCAAGCATCATTTATGGCCAGCTGATAACGACTACAGTTGAAATTGATATAGCCAATAAACAGTTGCATGAGTATTGACTGAAATATAATTTCTAGTTATTATGTTACTGTTGACATGTGTAATCAAAGCATTCACGTAACTTGGAGCTTAAACATTTTTCTTACACCCATCCTTCTTAACAAACATAAATCCACATGATTAGGTGGGTGAAATCCGCCGAAACGTATAGTGGAAAGTTTAATATCATAAATAACAGTGGTTAAAGCAATTTAAGTTTTCGGTTAATATTCATAATGGTCACTGCGAAGCTTAACCCAAAATGTCCGCATTTAAAACAATAACTGCTATATACTACGCAAGTCTTCTGGTCAAACTGAATGAAAATGTTGCTGGGAAGAGGTAGGAAAACACAAATTTGTCTTCATCGGGACACTGCATTACTGCACCTGCCCGAAAAGGTGTTTTGCCAGTGGAATATCCGAAGGGTTTGGAGGAGGAATTGTTGAAACATACATCCTCTTCATCAGATATGGCAACATCTGACTCTCCTGAAGAAACCTCACACCTAAAGAAATTTGTGGACGTAAGGCATCGTTGATGGTTAGTTTGTAGACCTCTGACGAAGGAAAAACATTGGAAAATGTGCATTGGCCTATAAGGTTCTACGTCAAAACACAGTGCTTTTTTTACTGTTTCATTTTCCCCTTTTTTAAATTCTTATCTTGAAAACACGTCACGTTGGTCTGTCGCGGATACATGTCAGGTGTGTTGCGAGATTTGTAATGTCTTCTAATCTTCCGCAGATAAAATATCTAAAACGTAAAAGATTTATCGCCACATCGTTTGTTGGAGTAATAAATATGTAAGATTTGTATTACGTTTACGACTTTGCTTCCTCCGTTTTTTTTCTCGAAGTTCGAGGCTTCATAGTGAAAAAATTACAAAAAATTTACGATTCAAAATATTAGCCATCATTGGCTACAACTTTCTCCAGTCTTTAGGGCAGCATACGAATCCCGCGCCGGCCGAAGTGGCCGTGCGGTTAAAGGCGCTGCAGTCTGGTACCGCAAGACCGCTACGATCGCAGGTTCGAATCCTGCCTCGGGCATGGAAGTTTGTGATGTCCTTAGGTTAGTTAGGTTTAACTAGTTCTAAGTTCTAGGGGACTAATGACTTCAGCAGTTGAGTCCCATAGTGCTCAGAGCCATTTGAACCATTTTTGAACTATTGGGCGTCTTTTGAGGCACCCATGAATTGATCAAATTTGGCACTTGTTAACATGACCGGAAGTGCTGGACAGCCAGGCCCTGACCGAAAATGGAGTAAGAGGGAGAAATGTCTGGAGAATACAGCGGATGGGGCAGGACTTCCTGTTTCAACGTTTCTAAGTGTGTTTTGACGGGTTTTACGATTCGAGGCCGAGCACTGTCATGTTGTAAAATCACCTTTTCATGTCTGTCGCTGTGCTGTGGCCATTTGTCTTTCAGTGCTCGGCTCGGATGCATCAATTGCTTTCGGTAACGTTCCCCTGTAATTGTTCCCGTCGGTTTCAGTAGCTTCGAAAACATTACCTCTTCTACCGCCATGCCGGTCTTCGACGACAAAATCACTGTTCTTGAAGCGTTGAAACATTCTCTGCGCATTCTTTCACCAACAAGCGCTTCATCATAGGTCGTACCCAATATTTTATTAGCCTCAGCGCCACGCGGGATTAGCCGTGCGGTCTAAGGCGCTGCAGTCATGGACTGTGATGCTGGTCCCGGCGGAGGTTCGAGTCCTCCCTCGGGCGTGGGTGTGTGTGTTTGTCCTTAGGATAATTTAGGTTAAGTAGTGTGTAAGCTTAGGGACTGATGACCTTAGCAGTTAAGTCCCTTAAGATTTCACACACATTTGAATACTTACGAGCCTCAGCCGCAGGTTTCCTCACGCTAAAGTAGAAAATTCTAACTTCTGCAAATAACGAGAATTGGGCTCGTAAGCTGACATTCAATCGACAATAACTTTATGATTCAGTCACAAATCGACTAATATTATAATAGAGTTATGTTTACAAATGTCCGCAGCTCGTGGTCGTGCGGTAGCGTTCTCGCTTCCCGGGTTCGATTCCCGGTGGGGTCAGGGATTTTCTCTGCCACGTGATGACTGGGTGTTGTGTGATATCCTTAGGTTAGTTAGGTTTAAGTAGTTCTAAGTTCTAGGGGACTGATGACCATAGATGTTAAGTCCCATAGTGCTCAGAGCCATTTGAAGCAGAGGAAAAAGGTTAAAAAACGCTTTTTTAGAGAATCCACGGAAAACCTAACTCACTATTTCTGTAAGTCTATCTTTGTACAAGATGGTTGAGGGACTTCTGCTGTTCAATATAAAACCTAAAATTAAAAATACCTTCAGCCGTCTATACAGATGACTGAAGGTGTATTTAATTTTACATTCTAACTGAATTCGGTCAGGCGGAAATTTGAGCCCTGCTCGTCCTGTACACACTGAAATGCTTCATACGCTTCCCTGGAGAGACAGACAGCGGTTTTTGATTAGAGCTCCGCATTTTGCCAAAAATTTCTCCACTCCGCTCAACTTCAATAGGAACATAGCGCTGGCAGAATGCAAACACTTACTCTTATGTCCCGGAACTGTCAGTTGCAGTCTGGGCTTTCAAGACGCTTGTGAAGAACTCCTCGGCAAACTGGCGCGCTGGCCGAGCACCAAGTCGCTTTGCATCGACGGTCGCTGCGGCTCCCGCGATCACCTAGACGACGCAGTCCGCCTCGGCATGAGCGCATGCACGCGGAGCCCTTTTAAAGTACAGAACAACCACGAACGAGATTTCAAGTTTTTAAATTGACTGAAAATTGACCTACCACTGGATTCCAAGCTTCCTTGTGTTTCTCTGTCCAACCATATTGCACAATAAATTGTCCAAAGAGATTAAACGGATTACAAAAACGAACTTAAGAAAGGCATTTACAAAGGACCTAATCTACAATAAATTCTGTACGATGAAAGATTACTTAAATACCACAGAACAGGGGCTTGATAAAAATGTAACACAAGTAAATAATAATTATAACCATAATAATAGTAATCATCATTCATTCCACATTACACTTTACAACTATGATACCTTTCTTTTATTTTCTAGAAAATCTTACTTCACAGCTCTAGAACAGATAATACTAAAATTTCATCCTGTTCCTGAGGTCAACATCTCATTCGTTATGGGGGGGGGGGGGGGGGGAGACTGAATTAATTTTTCGGACAAGCAACGGCAAGTTGTGGTACACAAAATGGAAACCAATCATCGTTGAAATTTTGCTGATATCAGTTGACAGTGTGTGTAATAACGTTTGTATAGTGTCTGTAGAGTGTATGGTGATGGGTACAGAGAACTGAACGTGTAACAGTGTGGCACTAGCTTAGGTCCATTATAAAATAAGTTGCAAAACAGTCTTGTACATTAGAGATAAACCGAATGAAGTTCCATTCTTTTGAACTGACTGACCCTGTATTCAGAATAATCGTCGTCTTTGCCTTTGTGCAGCATCCCGCATTGGTGCAGGGTCGGCACGGTTAGGAACACATTTGGCATGCTTAATTTAAGATGTGGCCGGATGCCCTTCCTGTCGCCACCTAGATACCCCCCGAGACGGAATATGTGTCTGCGAGTAGTCAAAGTGAGCCATTCCTAAATGTCTGCGAATCGTGTAACCGAGACGTGGCTTGGGTACCAGCCCGGTATTCACCTCGTGGTATGTGGGAAAGCGCCCAACAATAGCTTGGGGAAAGCGCCGAACAATAGCTTCTAGGCTGGCCAGCACACTGACCCTCGTCGTTAATCTACCAGGCGGGTTCGATCTGCGGCCGGCGCATCTCCCAGTCCGGGAAGCGGCGCTTTAACACGCACAGCTGTCCGAGCAAATGTGTGTGTGTGAAATCTTATGGGACTTAACTGCTAAGGTCATCAGTCCCTAAGCTCACACACTACTTAACCTAAATTATCCTAAGGACAAACACACACACCCATGCCCGAGGGAGGACTCGAACCTCCGCCGGGACCAGCCGTACAGTCTCTGACTGCAGCGCCTAGACCGCTCGGCTAATCCCGCGCGGCAACTGTACGAGCGGGTTTTGCATTCGGGAGGATGGAGGCTCCAATTCAGCCATCCTAATTTAGGTTTCTTTTGGTTTCCCTAAATTACTTCAGGCAAACGCCGGGATGCATTTGAAGCTGACCGCCGAACGATTCTATTGCCGCCAACATACAGAAATTAGGGATCATAGGAGACATACAGGTAGGCGTTTTTTCCTCGCTCTATTTGCGAATGGAACAGTAAAGGAAATGACTAGTAGTGGTACTTGGTACCCTGCGCCACGCACCGTACGGTGGCTTGCGGAGTATGTATGTAGATGTGGATGTAGATGTAATATAGAGAAAAATAACGATACATACATCAAAAGTGTAAATATGGCAAATCGGAATAACATTAAGAAGAATGGAGAAGGAAAAAGTTGATATTGCGCAATAAAATATAATCTAGTACGCTTCTGAAATTGAGCTGAACCATATTACTAGTGTTTACAGAGGCGCTTCGAATCGAATAAAAAACAAGTTCTGAAATTGACAAAATCTACTGATCTGCAAACAGATGTTTCACAGTACACTTAACAACATTAAGTAACAGATTCGGTCTCCTTGCCGATAACTGTTTCTTCACAAGTAATCGGTGTTAATGTCAATTTGTGTTGCCGTGAAAGCATAAATCTTCAAAATGGTTCAAATGGCTCTGAGCACTATGGGACTCAACTGTTGTTGTGCGAGATTTTACACCTAAGCGTATTTCAAGCCAAACGTGTTCAAAGCAGACAAGATGAATACGAACCATCTCTGCTTGTTGAATAAAGAGGAAGAATTGTGGGATAGCGTAGCTATTGCTTAAAAATGATTTAAAATACAATGAACAGCTTCGTGAAGGATAGAAATTTGAAAAGTAGGAGGGGAAGTAGTGAGAGAGTTGTAAGGGCGCACCATGAATAGTGACGGTGATCTCAGTTGGTGAGAGCGTTGCCCTCGAAAGGCAACGTTCCGAGATACAGTCACGGTTTGGCACAAAGTTTCTTTTTTAGGCCTCTTGCATTAACAATTTGTAATCTCTCCACTACATTCGTCTATGTCTGAATTTTATCCGAACTTAACCTCCCATTCTATAAAATCTACGTGTTACTTTGTTATTATGTACCCACTAACTGTTATCCAACTCTTATGCTAATCTTTAAGCAAACAAAACCTTATTTGTACTGAACAGCAGCTGATCTGAATGCGGCTTGTTTTTCTATTAAATGCGCAACTGAAGTCAATTATCTGGCCTTAATCAAAATTTCCAATTACCTGGGGTCTTGACAATATTGTTGAAGATTTCTCGAAAGCACAACAGCAAACAGCAAGCAGACAGCGGCGAAGATATGTCTCTACTCCTAAATAAAACTTCCAAAATGTACTCAACTCTTTCATACCACATGGTACAATGTGGTAATGCGTAATAACAAACAGTG
The DNA here is from genome assembly GCF_021461395.2 of Schistocerca americana. Classification (NCBI taxonomy): domain Eukaryota; kingdom Metazoa; phylum Arthropoda; class Insecta; order Orthoptera; family Acrididae; genus Schistocerca; species Schistocerca americana. The sequence continues at coordinate 704,807,856 of NC_060119.1, read as the reverse complement.
GGATAGGAAGAGTAAATATTACTATGAACTGATATCCCAACACAACGATTTTAGAATAAAATATGTATTCAAAAAGTCGGGGTAAAACTTCTCGAGATCTTCATACATAACGTAAGTCTGAACAACACTATGCTTAACAAAGTAAACAGTGATTTAGAAAGGGTATAATATTAACAGAGAATTTCTATAAAAATGAAACAACTTAATTAATACGTTAATCCTTAACTCAGGGAAGGGGGGTGGTCTTTCTATCAGCTCTGAGCACGTTAACTAGCTGACAATAATTATTCTAACGAACTAGCTGCGCAGTGCTGCAGGCTTACTTCACACTCCTTCCTTTCAAAAAATTAATAACTTTATTAAAAATGTATATTGTCTTCGCTTTCTATATATATATATCTTATTTATCCTTGCTATCCTTTACAATCAATCTTTCTTCATCTAACAGAGACAATCACAAGTCCAAACAGCACTACTAAATACGTCCATTTGTGTCCGACTTATTACCGGGTATCCACTTCTTGCAGAAACTGGGGAATGCTGACATGGTCCCTTGTGGGCAGCTGTCGAAACAGGTCCGTCACAGATGTAGCTTGGCGAATCCATGCTCTGATCAAGGCTTTAAGAAACCTTTCGGTGTTGTCTGTCATAGCGTAATCCTAGTATCACATAGTTGGGATCTGCAATCTCAGTTGGGTGGACTTCGCAGTACGCAGATGGTCGAGGCACACAGCTTTTATCTGTCGAGAAGTTTCAAAATAACGTACAGTCCGCTGCGAGGTTATAAATTCTTTCTAGCAACAACCAGCAACGCCTCGGCTGGGGATAAGCCTGTTCGCCGCAACACTATTTTTTCCGAGGGTGATAATTTAGCTAGATACGAAGGAGAACTAGTGTGAAGTTTCGAAAGTAGGAGGCAGGTACAGACAGGAAGGAAGCTATGGAGATGGTCCGTGAGTCGTAGCCGGATGGCTCATTCCGTAAGAGCAATGCCTGCACAAAGGCAGGGATAGATAATCGAGTACCGGTGTGGCACAGTTTTTTAATCTGCCAGGAAGTTTTGAAACAGCGCACGTTCCGCTGCAGAGTGAAAAATTCGTTGCGGACGTAATACACTCCTGGAAATGGAAAAAAGAACACATTGACACCGGTGTGTCAGACCCACCATACTTGCTCCGGACACTGCGAGAGGGCTGTACAAGCAATGATCACACACACGGCACAGCGGACACACCAGGAACCGCGGTGTTGGCCGTCGAATGGCGCTAGCTGCGCAGCATTTGTGCACCGCCGCCGTCAGTGTCAGCCAGTTTGCCGTGGCATACGGAGCTCCATCGCAGTCTTTAACACTGGTAGCATGCCGCGACAGCGTGGACGTGAACCGTATGTGCAGTTGACGGACTTTGAGCGAGGGCGTATAGTGGGCATGCGGGAGGCCGGGTGGACGTACCGCCGAATTGCTCAACACGTGGGGCGTGAGGTCTCCACAGTACATCGATGTTGTCGCCAGTGGTCGGCGGAAGGTGCACGTGCCCGTCGACCTGGGACCGGACCGCAGCGACGCACGGATGCACGCCAAGACCGTAGGATCCTACGCAGTGCCGTAGGGGACCGCACCGCCACTTCCCAGCAAATTAGGGACACTGTTGCTCCTGGGGTATCGGCGAGGACCATTCGCAACCGTCTCCATGAAGCTGGGCTACGGTCCCGCACACCGTTAGGCCGTCTTCCGCTCACGCCCCAACATCGTGCAGCCCGCCTCCAGTGGTGGCGCGACAGGCGTGAATGGAGGGACGAATGGAGACGTGTCGTCTTCAGCGATGAGAGTCGCTTCTGCCTTGGTGCCAATGATGGTCGTATGCGTGTTTGGCGCCGTGCAGGTGAGCGCCACAATCAGGACTGCATACGACCGAGGCACACAGTGCCAACACCCGGCATCATGGTGTGGGGAGCGATCTCCTACACTGGCCGTACACCACTGGTGATCGTCGAGGGGACACTGAATAGTGCACGGTACATCCAAACCGTCATCGAACCCATCGTTCTACCATTCCTAGACCGGCAAGGGAACTTGCTGTTCCAATAGGACAATGCACGTCCGCATGTATCCCGTGCCACCCAACGTGCTCTAGAAGGTGTAAGTCAACTACCCTGGCCAGCAAGATCTCCGGATCTGTCCCCCATTGAGCATGTTTGGGACTGGATGAAGCGTCGTCTCACGCGGTCTGCACGTCCAGCACGAACGCTGGTCCAACTGAGGCGCCAGGTGGAAATGGCATCTCAAGCCGTTCCACAGGACTACATCCAGCATCTCTACGATCGTCTCCATGGGAGAATAGCAGCCTGCATTGCTGCGAAAGGTGGATATACACTGTACTAGTGCCGACATTGTACATGCTCTGTTGCCTGTGTCTATGTGCCTGTGGTTCTGTCAGTGTGATCATGTGATGTATCTGACCCCAGGAATGTGTCAATAAAGTTTCCCCTTCCTGGGACAATGAATTCACGGTGTTCTTATTTCAATTTCCAGGAGTGTAGTAATAGGCAGCTGACCACAAAGCGCCGTTTAGTACTCAGCTTTCTTCCCGCAGCGGCAACAGAAAAGCGTTTGGTGTCCAGCGTTGGCACTCATCACTCAGTCACGCTGTTCGCCCACGCTTTGGCGCTGCGTCGGCGTGTGTGTGTGGACGGAGCTGACTGTATCTGCCGGCGACAGCGCGCCGTAGCGCAGGTGCTGACCTGCCTCTGAGAGACCGGGGCAGCGATAGGCGGTCGGAAGCGACCGGCCAGCTATCGATGCTCTGCCGCTCACCCGATTTTTGACGCTCTCTCCAGTCAACTGCTTTCCTCTCTCTCAACGTTGGTACAACTCAAGGTCTCTGTGTTTTAGTCAGGGAATAAACGAAAAGCGAAAATGTCTAACGCTATAGGTGCTATTTTTTCACATAACACATTTTCAATTGTTATTGCCCTCTCAGTACTTTGTTTCATGATGCTGGACGTGTTCTAAAAGAACATTCATTACTAGACGGTGCATGGTCTTCGTGCCAAGCAGTGCCTCCCCCTGGAGTTCGAAGTGCTAAGCGACTTCTCCACTTAGTTGATGCATAGTTTGTGTGGAAACAAGAGTGCATATGAGCTTTGTTTTGTATCAACGAAACATCTCGTAATGGACGGAGATGATTTTGGTTTCAGAAATAGTCTTTTTAATTTAAAACCTTCAATTTGACACTAAATATGCCTAAGAAACTTGTCATCTGGTATGACAATTGTGGTGACTAAAAGAAAAATAGCACGGTTGTGTTTTAATGACGTGTCTGGTACGGCTGGGAAGGCTTGAAGAGATAAAATACTAGCTCTCGGTAAGAGAGATTTTGCAATTATAGAGAAACAGATAAAGGTAATCACGGCCTTTTTTGACACCGTTCTGACTTCTCTGACTGCTGAAACAGTGTCTTCAATGGAGGCTTGTAAGATCTCCAAATGCAGCGTGTTCAAAGTGTCTAATACTCTACCATATTAAATAGCTACTAAAAATTTTTCTGTGAAACAGATGAACGAAAAAATGTCAATGTATTCAAAAGAGGGAAGTCCATGGCTCATGTGTATCATGCCGTACTTCATCTGCAAGACTAGCCATGACTACCAGTTCCAAATTAGAAAGACGTGTTGACAATGTTGACATGTATTCCTCAACAGCACAGGGAGCTCTACAGTAAATTTTGCAACATCTGTTCCCTTGAGTGGAGTTGTGTAAGAAATAGAAGTCAGTACTGAGAGGTCTTTTCCCTAAATTTAATTTTATTATTTTCTTCTAAAAACGTTAAAGATATGAGAAATGGATTTTGTTGACTATAGTTCAAATAGTTAAAACATTAGTGCTGTGTTTCTGTACTTGTGTTATCACAAGTAAAATGTAGTCTCTCAGTATTAATAACACTTAAAACAAAAGCTTTCTTATTGGCCCTTATAACAAGTCAGACCCCTGGCATGACACATACAACGTTTTTAATAAATTATTTATTTCTTAAATTCTCTCACTTTTTGCAGTGATTATTTGAGCAGCTTAATTCTGTGGTATCAGAATACTTTCTAAATTTTTGGGATGCAAATAAGTTATGTACAAAAAGAGAGAAATTGGCTCCCCTGAAAAATGTGAGATTGGTTACTTAAAACTTTTGACGTCTCCACTCTTCAAATATCGAAATGAGATAAAGAGAGAGTGGCCGGCCGAGGTGGCTGAGCGGCTCTAGGCGCTACAGTCTGGAACCGCGCGACCGCTACGGTCGCAGGTTCGAATCCTGCCTCGGGCATGGATGTGTGTGATGTCCTTAGGTTAGTTAGGTTTAAGTAGTTCTAAGTTCTAGGGGACTGATGAACACAGATGTTAAGTCCCATAGTGCTCAGAGCCATTTGAACAATTTTTTAAAGAGAGAGTGTATGGCACGGTTGGCTGGGAAATCCAAGAGGTTGACAGTTATGGAAACGATCGTTGGTACCTTGCTTCCGCAAAATGTGAGCATTATGTCTTGACCATACATGCTGCATGTAAGAGACTGTGATAAGTATATCTACCGAGGCCAACGACAAAGACAGGCCGCGGCGCGTACGTCACGAAGGTAGGCCGAGCTCGCTCAGCTCAGCAGCCAAACTGCGCTTCTACACCTGTTAACACGTAACTAGAACTGTTAAGTACAAACGAGAATTGTATCTTCCACTGGAAGCCACTATTATGGAGTCTTACTGTTATTGATAGGAAGTCCACAAGCACACTGATAATTTATTACGGCTATACTGGTGTATAATAAAATTAAAATCATACCAAAATGATTTTTTGTTGCATAAGACGCCACATCTTGCATGACACGAGGACTATTAGCCAGAAGAAACATTTATGTCGAAAATTGATCTTAAATTTTTTTGTACGACTAGTAGTCAGTAAGACCTCATAATGGCACACTCCAGTAGAAATTACAGTTATCGTTAGTACATACAACCCAGTTGCGAGTTAACAGGTTTAAAAACGCATTCTGTCTGCTGTGATGAACGAGCGAGCGAGCTAGCTCAGCCTATCTTCGCGACGTACGCGCCGCGGCCTGTCTTTCTCGTAGGCCTCGATATCTACAGTGTGGCGTCATATTTGTGTTGTATAATGACGAGAGAAACGGAGGGGAGGCGGAGGGGCTGTGTGAAATCCAGTGTCGACACAAAGCATACTCCTCTAGAATAGCACCAGGACAGGCGGATCAGCATCAACAATGTCACAAAAATGGCTCTGAGCACTATGGGACTCAACTGCTGTGGTCATCAGTCCCCTAGAACTTAGAACTAATTAAACCTAACTAACCTAAGGACATCACACACATCCATGCCCGAGGCAGGATTCGAACCTGCGACCGTAGCAGCAGCGCGGCTCCGGACTGGAGCGCCTAGAACAGCACGACCACCACGGCCGGCAACAACAATGTCACATGGGGGTTTGGATTTTATCAATTGAAGACATAAATCCTCTATATGAGTCCGCGATAATTTTATTTCTAGCACTTTCATTTTCACAAATCCGTCTTGATCACATAGATTTCTTTACTCTTTGTGACCGGTTTCGGTTTATCGCCATCTTCAGATCGTTAAAATATTCGGATATAAATCATCGTCAACTTGAGGATGATTTATATCAGAATATTTTAACGATCTGAAGATGGCGATAAGCCGAAACCGCTCATAAAGTGTGAAGAAACGTATGTGATCAAGACGGACTTGTGAAAATAAAAGTTTTGAAAATGGTTCAAATGGCTCTGAGCACTATGGGACTTAACTTCTGAGGTAATCAGTCCCCTAGAACTTAGACCTACTTAAACCTAACTAACCTAAGGACATCATACACATCCATGCCCGAGGCAGGATTCGAACCTGCGACCGTAGCGGTCGCTCGGTTCCAGACTGTAGCGCCTAGAACCGCTCGGCCACACCGGCAATAAAAGTTTTGATTTTAATTTAAGACATTGATGCCAAGTCTTGTGGTCAGGAACTTCTTGTCTTGCCCGCCAAATACTAGCAGTGAGAATTTCTGCTGCCATCAAATATTCGAACAGGCTACCTCAGAGCCGATTGTCATATGTGTGCGTGTCCTACCATGGATGAAGTGAGTGCCACCCCACCACCACCACCACCACCACTCCGCCTACAGGCCACAAGTGGCCCATCGGGATCATCCGACCACTGCTCAGAGGAGGATGCGGATAGGAGGGGCATGGGGTCAGCACACCGCTCTCCCGGTCGTTATGATGGTATTCTTGACCGAAGCCGCTACTATTCGGTCGAGTAGCTCCTCAATTGCCATCACGAGGCTGAGTGCACCCCGAAAAATGGCAACAGCGCATGGCGGCCTGAATGGTCACCCATCCAAGTGCCAACCACGCCCGACAGCGCTTAACTTCGGTGATCTCATGGGAACCTGTGCATCCACTGCGGCTGTCGCCTATGTTCTTTCTTCTCTGCCTGTTCGTCGATTCTGAGGCAGTTGCGCGATTCCTGCTTGAAAAAAATGATGGAAAATCCTACTACCCACCGAGAAAAATACGTGAAACCATCCGGAAATCGTGTTCAGGTGAAGCAGCGCATTTTGGTGAGCGTGCCGTAAGTATCTGACTTGGTTCGAGTACTCGCCTAAACAAACAGTCCCAAAATGTAGTTCTCTGCTATGGCCGTCCTTGTTACGTCTCGTTGTTATGCCGAGAAAGTGCAATGGTGACACATATCAAAATATATGAATACATGTAAGCGCCTTTCAAACGAATATTAATTTCATTTTGACTGCGCTGATGACCGCGCAGTTGAGCGCCCCACAAACCAAACGTCAACATCATTTTGACTTGCGATACCGTTGCCTAAAACAATTGGGATGAAATACAGATTGATTTCGAACTCTACAGCCCAATTTTACAGAGCTTTATCGAGGTTGTTTGTTGACCTTTTGATATAAGGGATCATTTGTCTGCAGAGGTCCAACGCAAAGTGATTTTTTCAGTTTCTTATCCCAAATAATCTCTGTGACTGTATTAAACTGAAGATGCACAGAAGGGCAAATACTAAGTGATGTCTTTTGACAAAACAGTCAGATGTCCTCTTCCCTCTCTCGCCGTCCCTGCCTCCCCCAACTCCCCCCTCGACCCCCTGTCCCTCCTCCTCCCCCCCCCCCCCCCCCGACGTCCGAACTGGCGTGAACCGTGACAATTATGGTGCACCGTGTGATGTATGGAGCAACGGATGACGAAACTAAAAAGAAAAATTTAAAAAGAAACTGTGAGAATGCAACAAACATGTTAGCCCACAGTACTCATAACGATATGTGACTACTTTGTGCTGGAGCTATTCATAGCATTGACCGCAAAAATGGCAAAATGGGAATCAGGGTAAAAATGAAAGAAAGAAGGAATGACCTTGTATGTAACAGGTCGCTGTAGGCCGTGCCGATCACATCAAGCTTTAAACAAATAACAGTGACCAAGTTCTGAAAGTTCTTCGCTAGAGTTTCGACATAGTCTGAACAGGTGTATCACAGTTACGATTCTAACGAATCGAGAACCTATCCAGACTTGAATACAAGAAGAGTTTGGTGTCAGTGTATCTTCCAGACGTCATACATGGATTGTACAGAAAAGAGTCAATTCCGAACTACACTTGGCGAGACTTGAGCTTCGTTTGACTTAATAATCATGTACGGTGAAGCTACGCATAAGCTTCAATGAACAACCGCCTAAAAATTTATCAGAGGAACGGAAACAAGTCAGAAACCTCGTATTCCACCCTAACCCAGTAGTCGCACACTTACCCAGGGAGCTGACCTTCCGCCTCCGAAGGCGCATACCGCTGATGAAATCAGAATAGTGTCGATCTTCTTCGTAAAGAAAATAGGTTAAGTGTAATTTCGATATCAGACCAGTTTTCAGGTAACGAATATAGATACGCTTCAAATGTGATTTATTCAGTCTCTAAACTGCATTTTGCATCAGGTGATAGCCGACTTCATTTGTGCTCTGCCATTGTTACGGAATTCGTCGGAGCCACCATAACTGATTGAGTGCCGAAGAAGTTTGCCTCGCTGAGCTGAGCTCGATCCAAACCCCAGTAATTCAAAAGAATTGGGGAACGGCCTACAGACGCTTGTGGCAATAATGAACTATATCCTTCAGAACATGTATCATTGTATATTACTAAGTATGTGGTCGTATCAAACGGAGACTGCTCCAAATATTATATTGGCCAATGGATAAGGAAACATGAGAATTGCGCGAAAAAAGTAGCATGTTCAAGTCGTGAATGTGGTGCGTATGTTACCCAAGATGAGGGGGCTGGAGAACATGGAAGAAACAGATAATAGCAGTGGAACTGGAGGTAACAGCACTCGAAATGAAACGGCAACAATATCTGTGACAGCGTCGATAACGCCGTTGATGAAGACCAGGAGATCAGTTATTGTTTCATTTCATCTGAATAATAGTTACCTCTCTTCCGGAAGTAGCTACTGTAGTATCATCGATACTACCTTTCAGCTTATTGTCAGAAAAGTGCTGCTGGTTTAATTTGAGCTTATTAGAATTTTGACTTTAACAGCTGGAACTGCCGACTGATGGGTCGTATCAGAGTACAAAAAATAGACATCCTTCTAGAGACAAATATGCTTGATTATCTATTGATGCCTTCTACTACGCTCTTTTATAAGTTATTAATAACAGGTGGCGTCAACAGATAAGTCTGCGATAGCCGTTTCAGGTTCCTCAAATTCGAAACTGACCATGGTATTCTTGTGTAGAACTTTTAAAGGTAGCATGTAGTTTTAAATTCTCAATAGGTGTACTACAGCAATGCTTTTTAAAAGATACTTTACAGATAAAGTAATTCTTACTCCTGTATTCACTTAATGATCTGAACGTTGTGTTCCGGTAACTAGATGAGTTTTGTGATATTTGTGCACATAGGACAGTCTCAGTTACGAAAGCACGTAGTAGGACGTTATTGATAGAGGTCTGAGACTCGAAGTACCGCAAAGGCAGGAGATTAATCCACACGATACTATCAGCCTTAGGATCACCGTACCTGTTTCCTGAGGCTTGACAGAAGCCGTGCCGAGACCTGTTGCAGAGTTCAAACGTAGCAGCCCAAACTGTTTGCAGACAGCTCGCTAATGTTTCGCTTACACATCTGAGCCGTCTACCACACTGCCGGCCGCTAATCCATCTTGTCTCGTTGTTTATGCAGCCGCGGAATCTGACGTCAGGCACACGAAGGTCACCAAAGACAAGCGCGTCAGGATACTGAGCAGAAAGAGCGTGCAAAACGTAGTAGTTCTTTTGTCGTTTTTTTATCCATATCGAATTATTTTCACACGAACTACCCTCTGACCATGCGGTGGAGCATCCAATATATTTGACACACACTGAATTGGCAAAAGTCTTGGAATTGCAAAGTGCGAATAAGTAAGTGATGCCGATATCTCGTGAGAGAGGCATAAATAAAGTCCGTTATTCTTTTTCCAATTTGTCTATTTTTTGTGCTGTGAAACAACGTGCACGGTTTTATCAACACACGACAAGATTTGTCATTTAGCAGTCTTCGTAATTAGTTCAAGCTCGAAGGCTGCAGATATTGAGCAACCTTGTCGCCTGATTTGCAGCTTGATTAGGAACACACTCATTTTTGTTCCACCAAGATGATTGCTTCATGGATACTAACAGAAATCCAGAGCACGGAACGGGGGATATACCCCGATCAGGCACTTTAATCCTCACTTCGCTGTAGTCAAAGATTATGGTAGAGAATTCTATAAATGAGTAGATACAGCGTCATCCAAGATTGTTTGGATCTAAATATCAGAGCGTGGGATCAACTCACCCAGTTCACAAGCTGCTCGTGTTCCAGCATATCCATGTCAATATACTGTAGCTGTATTCGTAAAACCCCGCCAATTGTGTGTAAAAATGACTTTGATTGAAACCATACATATTTACGAGGGTACTGAGCCACTTAAAATCTGTGAACTCTAAGAATGGAGCTACCGCTTTCGACTCACTAAAACTTGATTTTATACATGGTTGTCCTACTTTTACTAATAAAATATGTATTCTGTGAAAGCCTGTACAGGGGTATTCCACTATTACTGTTACACCCTTCTATGGTTTGTAGAGGGAACTTAGGAGATGAAGTTTGATAAGCAACCTATTTCCAGAAATATACCTTTTGGATGTAAAATTAGTTTGAAGATCGGATCACTTTCAAACCATCTGCTTCACGTAATGGTAGAGCTGCACACCGCATGCATCGAGTAAGTTTTCCGGATCGCGTTAAGTCCATCACAGACCATTTTCACCCAACTACAACGACTGCAAGAGGTTAGTACGTTCGCGACGCTCACGAGGGTTTGTGGACCGTGTGTACGCAAGCGTGCTTCCCAGATACACCTTGTGCAACGAATAGCAGAGCTGCCTTATGGAGCAGCTCCTGTACGGTACACAGGACAGAGCACACAGGCCATAGCTCATTGTCTTCTCCGTGTGCGTACCGTCAAGCGGGAGATTTGAATGTGATCCGGTCTTCAAACTTACTTTATATCCAAATTATACATTTTCTGACGTGGGCTCTTAATCAAAATTTTATCTTTTAAGTTCGCTCTACAACCGAGACTGTAACAGACATTGTGAAACATCCAGTAGAGTCGTTTTCAACTTTCAAGGTACAGTACAATATACTGATTCAGGCACTCTGCAAATTTTGCTGTTTGACTCAAGGTATACGGAAACAATTTTTTTTTTACAAATTATCGTAGCTTAGCAGCGAATTATACTCTGAACATGGGAAGCGGTCACTGTAAAAGATCTAACCTTACATAACTGATTTGATCGGCTTCAGTGAGATTATTGGTGAATCTTGTAGCTATGGAATTGTCGTGATAGTTCCTTACTCGGCATTAATCCATTACCAAAAGAAACTTAGTTGTTTTTACTAGGATTTCAGATTCAGGGGACACACTGGTCATAATATTCAAGTGGTACTCACATTTTGCAATTTGTGCAAGGCCTCGGAATAGAATAAAAAAGTTGGAGGATTTCGTCATTATGTCTTCTAGCCATGGATGATCAGTTCCTAATGACGTACAGGTCAATATCTCCGCCCATACAGAATTCTTCTCACATCTTCAGTCAGGCAGAATGATACTGTGTGTTTCACGCACAAATGTGGAGTGAGTGCGAGCCGCATGCTTCTTTTTCGAGATGTAAACGTTGCAGTTGTCAGGCTCAACACTGTACAAGAGAACGACTCAAGGCTCCATTCTATGTGGCACACTCACGAAACCCCTCTTTTCACTGTTTTCGGGCTGTAAGTCTGCAAGCAACAAGCGACTTTCGCGAAAACTGTTATGTGTGGTTCTTTTATGTTGGGTTACAATCTGCTTCTTGCTCGAAACACAAAGCCGGAAGAAGTGGATATAGTTGCTCTTGGATAAACTTATCCTACTTAAGTTCCACTTAAGTCTGTCCTATCAGGCTTGCCATGGCAGGAATTTCAGTAAACGACACTTTTTGTGACACTCATGTTGATAAGACATTAGCATGTAACGTAAATGAGATATGTCTCCACTTAACATCGACTTGGTCAGCTGACATATTCATGTGAACAGAACGAGCCCTATGCTCTTCTTGTCGTAGTGATGGGCGGCCGTGCTCCAAGCTCTCCCACGTAAAATATTAATTCCAGCTTTAAGAAATCGGTGTAGCTGGAAGCTACTACTAATAGAAATGTCCTAATTTCCATTTGTAATTAAGGCAAGCAGGATAATTTACCTGGGCGTTCTTAATGGTGATAACGGGAAGTACGTGGACTCTTTGTGGAACTAAGCATATTGTCGTGAATAACGTCACTATCTGATCGAAAGTATCCTCACACACATTAGCGGACGTTAATGTGGAGTGCATCCACGCTTAGCCTTTATGGCGGTTGAACTCTGCTGCTGACACTTTCAGTGAGGCGTCTGAATGTCTGTGGAGGAAGGCAGTCCATTCTTCATCAAAAGCCGAAACCAGAGACGCTACTGATGTTGGACGCTAGGTCTGGAGCGAAGTCGACGTTCGAACGTACCCAGAAGGCGTTCCATTGGGTTCAAGTCCCGATTCTGGGCAGGTCAGTCCATTTCAGGAATGTTATTGTCTAGAAACCATTACCTCACAGATACTGTTTCACGACAGGCTGTATTCTCAAGCTAATACAAACGGCCATCGACTCCGAAATGCTCCTCTGCTGTACGCAGTACACATTGCTGTAGAATGTTTTTGTGGTATTCCTCATTTAGCGTGTTCTTAAACGCAGTGAGGGAACTATACCGTAACCACGGAACACTCTCCCATACCGTAACACCACCACCCCTATACTTCACCGTTGGCGCTACAAATGTCAGACAGCGTTCTCCAGACTTTGGACAAAACCGAACCCTCCCATTGCATTACCCCTTACCACAGGGTATAGCCTGATCCGTCACTCCAAATAAGTCGATTGCAGTCACCCAGTGCTCAGTGGCGTCTCTTTTACACCATCTCAAGTGTCGCTTAACACTGACTTCAGAAACGTGTGGCTTACGAGGAGCTGCTCCACCGCTGTACCCGGTTCTTTTTAAT